>NC_041390.1:600404960-600464856 GCF_002162155.2 Triticum dicoccoides | reverse complement strand
TGGCAGCTCGCCCCACACCTATGGAGTGAGTCACCCTTGAGTCCACTTCCCCCATGGGGCAAGGATTCGGGAGACATCCCCGTGGTGGCATGCAGATCTTTGTGAAGACATTCAAGATCGGATACTCCCTTTAGAAGATGATGATCCTTGGCGGGATCCCAGCCAAGGAGGACCACAAGGCCCCCGGCAAAAGCCTTTGCCGGGGATGACAGCAGGCGCCGTGGCAAGACCCTTGCCGGGGCCCCAGCAAGGCCCTTGCCAAGAACACCCATAGGGCCACCATCAGGCCCACGCCAGTCAAACCTCCAACGCCGTTCGCATGTAGCTGCCGACCCAACCAGCTGGGCAGGCACCTGCGTGGCGGCATGCGGATCTTCGTGGAGACCCACCACTGCGCCACCTCAGCTGCCTGCCTGCCTACATGGCACCGCGGGCGCCGCTAGCCAGGGCGCGTGTCGACACGAGAGGGAGCAGTGACGGACGAGACAGGGCTCTCCCCCGTCCCCGATAAAGCAAGGAAACCTAGGCAAGACACATTAAATGCGCCTTGTCATGTACTGCGAGGGATAACCTCACATCACTGTACCCTTTCCACCTCCTGTGTGCCACTGTGGCAACCCCTTTCCTATAAAAGGAGGCCCGAGGTGACCAGGAGGAGGATTCGGCTTTTTGGAGCTCCTCACGCCCCATAGCTAGCTCAAGAACACAGATATACAATCCACCAAAGCAGGAGTAGGGTTTTACGCATCCCCGCGGCCCGAACCTGGATAAACGAACTGTGTGCTATCTGTTTGATCCGCTCTTCTCACGACCCCGCGCCCCGCAACCGTAGTAGGGATTCTTGTGATCCCATAGGTGTTGTTCCCACCAACAATCGTCATGGCTTGCATCACAGGTTTCTCGCGGGGTACCTCTGCCTTGATCTCTCCGCCTCCTCGCGAGCCTGCCTGATGAGGCTACCTCTGAGGAAGCTTCCGGTCATCCGCCCCGCGAGGCTTGGCCCCTCGCGAGGGTCTTAAGCTTGAGCTGATGAAGGTGGGCCGCGCTGGGCCCCCACTTGAGCCACGCCGCATGCCGCAGGCAGGCAAGTCTAGGGACCCCCATTCCCAGAACGCCGACAGTGTTATTCGAGTACGAACTCTAGGGCTGTTTGTGACACTTATAGGAATAGCCCAACGGATTGATTGGAAAGAATAACTTTGAGGTGGTTTTGTACCCTACCATAATCTCTTTGTTCGTTCTCCGCTATTAGTGACTTTGGAGTGACTCTTTGTTGCATGTTGAGGGATAGTTATGTGATCCAATTATGTTATCATTGTTGAGGGAACTTACACTAGCGAAAGTATGAACCCTAGGCCTTGTTTCAATGCATTGCAATACCGTCTACGCTCAGTTTTATCATTAGTTACCTTGCTGTTTTTATTATTTCAGATTACAAATACCTTTATCTACTATCCATATACCACTTGTTTCATCATCTCTTCGCTGAACTAGTGCACCTATACAATTTACCATTGTATTGGGTGTGTTGGGGACACAAGAAACTCTTTGTTATTTGGTTGCATGGTTGCTTGAGAGACACCATCTTCATCCTACGCCTCCTAAGGATTGATAAACCTTAGTTCATCCACTTGAGGGAAATTTGCTACTATCCTACAAACCTCTGCACTTGGAGGCCCAACAACGTCTACAAGAAGAAGGTTGTGTGGTAGACATCAAGCTCTTATCTCGCGCCGTTGCCGGGGAGGTTAGCGCTTGAAGGTATATCTTTAGATCTTGCAATCGAGTCTTTTAGTTTCTTGTTTTATCACTAGTTTAGTTTATAAAATAAAACTATAAAAATGGAATTGAGTTTGTCTCATACGCTTCACCTTTTTAATATCTTTCGTGAGTATGATGGAAAGGATAATTGTGCTCAAATGCTAGAAGAAGAAATCTATAAAATGTTTGGCACTAAATATTTTAATGATGAGCATGATTGCAATGTTGTTAGTATGAATTCCTTGAATATCCATGATGCTAATTATATGCAAAGCCACAAGCTTGGGGAAGCTATGTTTGATGAAGATGATATTTTTTGTCTCCCAAGTTTTGATGAGCAAATTTATTATGATGAAAGCATGCCTCGTATCTATGATGATTATTGTGATGACACGTATGATTTAAAGAATAATAATAACCATGAAACTTGTCATCTTGATCTTATTTTTCAATCACATGATAGTTATTTTGTTGAGTTTGCTCCCACTATTCCGATTGAGACGAATTTTGCTTATGTGGAGAGTAGTAAATTTTCTATGCTTGTAGATCATAAAAAGAATGCTTTAGGTGCTGGTTATATTGTTGAATTCATTCATGATGCTACTTAAAATTATTATGAGGGAGGAATATATGCTTGTAGGAATTGCAATAATACCAAGTTTCCTCTCTATGTGCTTAAAGTTTTGAAGTTATGCTTGTCTTACCTTCCTATGCTAGTTGATTATTGTTCCCACAAGTTATTTGCTCACAAAATACCTATGCATAGGAAGAGGGTTAGACTTAAATGTGCTAGTCATATTCTTCATGATGCTCTCTTTATGTTACAACTCTTATCCTTCATGTGAGCATCATTGAAATCATCATGCCTAGCTAGGGGCGTTAAACGATAGCGCTTGTTGGGAGGCAACCCAACTTTATTTTTGTTCCTTGCTTTTTTGTTCCTATTTAGTAATAAATAATTCATCTAGCCTCTGTTTAGATGTGGTTTTATGCTTTTAATTAGTGTTTGTGCCAAGTAGAACCGTTGGGAAGACTTGGGGAAAGTCTTGTTGATCTTGCTGTAAAAAACTGAAACTTTAGCGCTCACGAGAATTGCTGCCGTTTTTTTTATTGGAGAGTTCTATTTAGTAATTATTTTTGCAGATGATTAATAGATAAATTACTCAGGTCCAGCAATTTATTTGAGAATTTTATGAGTTCCAGAAGTATACGTTTGATCCAGATTACTACAGACTGTTCTGTTTTTGACAGATTCTATTTTTCATGTGTTGTTTACTTATTTTGATGAATCTATGGCTAGTAAAATAGTTTATAAACCATAGAGAAGTTGGAATACAGTAGGTTTAACACCAATATAAATAAAGAATGAGTTCATTAGAGTACCTTGAAGTGGTGATTTATTTTACTATACTAACGGAGCTTACGAGTTTTCTATTAAGTTTTGTGTTTTGAAGTTTTCAAGTTTTGGGTAAGGATTCGATGGACTATGGAATAAGGAGTGGCAAGAGCCTAAGATTGGGGATGCCCAACGCACCCCAAGGTAATATTCAAGGACAACCAAAAGCCTAAGCTTGGGGATGCCCCGGAAGGCATCCCCTCTTTCATCTTCGTTCATCGGTTGTCACATCCCTGTGTTAGTCATGCATTAGGTTTGGTTGAACATGTGCATCATGTTTAAATTCCGAGAAAACTGAAATGGGGATGACAGAACCCCCAGCACCCCCCCCCCTTGGAACAACTAGGTTTTACTAAAAACTTTTTCAATGAACCTGAAATGCCCTTCTAAAAAGCCCACCCTTTTTGTTTTGGGTTAAAACCTTTGACAAAATGGTGCACATTTTTCTAGGACATCTTAAAGTCATTGGATTAATTCTTATAGTATTTGCATTTGGGCATTTAAATGCTATAAAATATTTTAAATGCTCAAATAATCATAAACTAAAATGTTTACTGTTGGATATATTCTAAGCAGTAGCCATGATTAATTTTATGATTTTTGGAAATGCCCTGGCATTTTTAATAAAGCCTTGAAGTTACAGAAATAATAGAATAAATGAAAAACAGAAAGAGGGAGAGAGAACAGAGACTTACCTGGCGCAGCCCACCTAGCCCACCAGCTCGGCCCAGTCCACTAGCTCGCGCCAGTCATCCTCCTCCTCTCGCCAGGAGGACGACAGGCGCGTGGCTGGCGCCCGCGGCCACACGCCGGCCACCTCCTGCTTCCTCCGACGCCCCGGACGCGTCTACGAGTGCCACGCCGACCCCCTGGACCCCTCGACGGCTCCACTCTCCCCCCTGTCTCGCCTCTCTCGCTCTCTCCCCCGAAGCAGGGCGCAGCCGTCGCCGCCGACAAGCACCACCGCAGCCACCGCCGTCCACTCGTTGCCTCATCGTGCCAAGAAGTTCCGCCGTCGTCCACTGCTTCGCCACGAACCATCCCCGAGCGCTCGCTCGCCCCGGAGACGCTGCACCGAGCTCGTCTTCAACCTCGGTCGCCGGAGATCCCCCTCGCCGCCCCGCTTGCTCCAGCTCTTCCCCGAGCTCGCCGTTTGCTCCCCTGCAACCGTAGTGAGCTACTGACCCTTTTCCCCCTCTCCGTTTTAGCTCTCGTGCATCGTACGCGCCGCCTCGAGTTCGCCCGCACGCACCGCCGCATGTGCTCGCCACTGATGAGTCTCCGGCCATCTAATGGTCTGGCCGTCATGCCCAGCTTCCTCCCCGCGCCGCGTAGAGCACGTACGTGCCCCGCTTGAGCCACCACGACCGTCACAACGACGACACCGACCTCACCCGAGCCCCGGCGACCGCCAAGGTCGACGCCGGCCACCCCAGGCCCAACCACCCATACCACTCAACGCGGACGAGTGCCCGCGTCACTTAGATGCCCTCCACCGGCCATTTGGTCGCCGGAGGAAGAAACCCGCACCCCTCCACCGTCCCTGGCCTTGCCGGCGACGAGCCCCGGGTCAACTCCGGCGAGTTTGACCCGGGTTGACCCTAGTTTGATTTTCCCCTGACTCACTGACGTGTGGGCCCGAGGCCACTAATTAAACTAGGTTAGTATTAGTTTAACACTAACAAAATTTAGTTAGTTAGTTGACACTGACAGATGGGACCCACAGGTCAGGGTTGACCTGGACCATCTCAGTTGACCGCTGACATCACACTGATGTCAGGCTGACGCAGTAAATCCTTTTCTGGATTTATTCTTTAATAGGAAATTCCAGAAAATAGCCAAAACTTCTAAAAATCATAGAAAATCAACCATAGCTCCAAATCAAACAATTTATATATGAAAAATGATCAGAAAAATTCAATCTATCCATCTATAATGGTTTCATGCATGAAAAAACAAGTTAACCTTGTGTTTAAGCAAAATAAGATAATGCACTAATAAGGCTATGTTAAATGAACTAACATTTGAATCTTTGATTCAAATGAGTTCATTCCTTTCTGTTTTAGCTTGCCTTAGGCCAAGACACATTCATTTTGCCATGTCATGGCATGCATCATATTGTTGCATATTGTCATGTGTTGATTATGTTTCGGTGTGTCTTTTGTGGTAGGTTCTGCCTCCGAGGATAACCCGAGTATCCGTCTGAAGGGCAGTACCCTACTACCACTACATCAGGCAAGCAACCCATTGATCATTCCGATACAAACCCATGTTCTCGCTTTTGCTCTTGTTTACTGCATTAAGACAACACGATTCAAACTGTTGTGTGCTACAGTAGTTGAACCATTATCCTCTGCATGACCTGTCATTGCCACAGTAACTAGATGAAACCCACTAGCATGTGTAGGAGTTGATTGAGCCATGTATGTGTTTCCTACCTTCCTATGCCTGGTATGCTTAGAGTTGTGTCAGGTCTGGTTCATCTGGGTGATGGGCTAGAGTGAGATGATTATGTCGGTAATGTGAGGGATGTGTTGAACATGATTTGGTAAAGGTATCGATGAGAGGCCATGTAGGAGTACATGGTGGGTTGTTTCATTGAGGCCGTCCATAAGAACTGAGATCTGTATGTGTGATTTAAGATTCAGTTACTACCATACATTGGGCCCGAAACCAATGGACCCTCTCGGCTTCTTATTCACCCTAGTACTCTGTCCAGGAGTTGCAATTAGTTTCCGGTGTTTGTAGGTTATGTGTTGGCGGCCGTGCGTAGCGCTGACCCTAGGGGTGGGCTATGTTGCGGTAGATACACCGTGGCACGGTGTACCGAGTCACCCGTTTGGTGTCTCCGGAACCCTATTCACATCGTTCGGGTCCGTATGTGGAAACCTCGGCCGGACTCCCTGTGGATGGAACCTGGATAGGTGATAAACCTGGACTAGAGGCTTGAGTGTTTAGGTAGGCCATGGCCGACACCCTCGTTGGGCTTCCACTTGAAGGTTGCCGAGTACATGTCGTGTAAACGACGGTAAGTGGTGAAAGCGTGTATGAAGAAGTACACCCCTGCAGGGTATAAAACTATTTGAATAGCCGCGTCCGCGGTAAAGGACTACTTGGTTGCCTATACAATTCATAGACAAGTTAATGGATACTACTAAAAGACTCAAGATAAGTGTGAGTACCGAGGATGGCCCTCTCGTAGGATGATGAGGGAGGATCCCCGCTGGAGTATTGTGTTGGTGAGTAGTGGACTCGTGTGCGAAAACTATTTTACTAGTGGAGTTCCGTAGGATAGCTTAGCCAAGAGTCAAAGCTGGCCTGCTGCAATAACTCCGCCACCTCCTTGAGAATGAGCATGTATAATAGGTTCTGATGTAAGACTTGCTGAGTACCTTTGTACTCATGTTTGCTTAATTACTGTTTTCAGATGACAACACCGCCCCCTCCGATGGGTTTTATGTAGACTTCGACGTCGATGAGTAGCTCGCCACCTAGGTGGTGATCCTGGCCATGGAGGGCACTATGTAGATAGACAGGCTTCGAGAAGCCTTCTTGCTTTCTAGTGTCTGTACTCAGACTATTTGCTTCCGCATGTGCTTGTATGCTTGTATGACTTGAGTGCCGGGTCATGTGACCCCTACCTGTATGAACATGTTATGTATGGATCTCTGGAGCCTTTAAATAAAGTACTTGAGTTGTAGAGTTTTGTTGTGATGCCATGTTGTATTTGCACATATCGAGCATATTGTGTGTATGATTGAAATGCTTGGTATGTGTGGGATCCGACAATCTAGTTGTTTATCCTTGGCAGCATTTCTTATGGGGAAATGTAGTCTAGTGCTCCTCGAGCCATAGTAGTCCGCTACAGCCTGGTACACCGGAGTCCTGCTAGCCCAGCACTACTGCTCAGGACATTTGACTGGCCGGCATGTGTTTCACTTTGTTCCTATGTCTGTCCCTTCGCGGAAATGTCACGCGGTGACATCCGGAGTCCTTCCTAGCCTGCTACAGACCGGGTTCCCCGGAGTCCTGTTAGCCCATTGCTACAGCCCGGATTCACATGCTGATGACCGACATGCTCGATATGATTCACGTATGCCTGTCTCCATAGGTCTGTGCCGCTTTGGGTTCACGACTAGCCATGTCGTCTCAGGTTCTCTGTCATATGGATGCTAGCGACACTATCATATACGTGAGCCAAAAGGTGCAAACGGTCCCGGGCCATGGTAAGGCGACACCCGTGGGGATACCGTACGTGAGGCCGCAATGTGATATGAGGTGTTACTGGCTAGATCGATGTGACTTGGAATCGGGGTCCTGACAGTGTTGGTATCAGAGCCGGACTGCATGTAGGTTCGTTGAGCCAAACTGGTCGATGTCGAGTCCAGAAATGCTTTAGCTATATGTAGGGGAATTGATTGTGGGAGGGAACATAAGGCTCTTTTACTCCTTTACCTTATGCCCTCTAATCTGAGTCATTCTCTTCTCATTCAACGTGGGTTAAGGACTAGGCTCTCTTCTTCTATCAGGTTCACGTGTTACTAATCCGTAGTAGCTTATAGGATTGTTGTTACAAGCCTCAGTACAGTTTCTACTACTTTTAGTATGTTGTTAGTTGAATCAGAACCTTGATATGATGTTGTTGAGTGCTATTGCAAACTGTTGTGGATGTCTCAAATCTTTTTCTCAGCATTTACAGCTGTGATGCTGTCCAATTTTCCCTAGAAATTCTAATGTCTTTGCATTGTGGTTGTGCTTTCAGATGGCCACTCGTGCTCAAAACCAAGTGGTTCGCCTGACCCGGTGCCTCGATGTGCCCGGTCATACTGCTATGTTAGTCCGGGTAATGATCGAGACAGGTTACCGTTGGTATCCCGAATACTCTGTCGAAGAGCAGTTCAGAGACTTCATCCAGAGCCAGTACCTCTATACCGTCAGGATATATCCCTCTTATCCTGGAGCCACTGAGCCCCTTCACTGTTCCTATGGACTCGGGGTTACTATTGAGATGGCTATGCAGGATGCTGCCTATTACATGATGACCAGCATGCGAGTCCGGACTGGCTTGCTTCGGAACACCGACTTCCGTTATATGCCCGCTTCACTTCCGGGAGTGCAAGGGTATCTCCGGGCTATCTATGCTGACCCCACACATGAGGAGTCACTACTCCGCACCACTGCCGAGATGCTCGAGGATAAGGACCGCGAAAATCGGGCCTTGCGCATGGAGCTTTTTAACTCTCGTGCTGATCACTGGGCCACTTTGACTCGGTTTCACTGGCGGTACAGGCAGGATACATGGATCTGAGGGATTTGTACTATGTACGGTCTGGATTGCCAGATTGTATGGAGTGGCGCGATGTGGGAGGCATCACCCCTCCTCGTGGTCCCCGTCTGCCACCACCTGTGGGACCAAGGCCACATCCGAGTCCCTTTAGTCCACAGGCTCCGCAGGACCGTCTGTTCCCAGATGATCATGTTCCACTTCCAGGTTTTGGTGGCGACTTCTATGAGGATTACTACGGAGCCGTCTGAGCTAGTAGTAGTTTCACTAGTATTGTAGTAGTTGTATTCTCCACAGTCCTGCGTGACCGTGGGATACGACTTGGTGTGTATCACGTTCCAGAGGTGTAGGAAAATAATGTATAGGAGCTTGGAATGCCTCCGATGAGATGTAATGCCTTTCACCATAGTTGTACTCTAGCCTGGGCTTGTACTAAACTATGTACGGTGTGTATGACCAATGGTATATATATGGCAGTTTCTCTATTACCATGTCGTGCAATGAACATCTCTACATTCCGTGTTATCCATTACATTCTGCACTTCCTTGCTAAGTTTGTGCCATCCTTATCTAAATAGTTGTCTTGTTTTCTCCTAGGATGGTCAACACCCGCAGCAACCCTGCTGCCCCGGAGCAGGGGGAAGCCAGTGCAGCTAGGGGTGAAAATCTGCCTCACCCGCCTTCTCTGGCCGAAGTGATGCTGGAGGCGGAAAGAAACAAGCATGAGACTAACTGCTTGCTAGAGCGGATTGAGCAGAACACTGCACGCCATCAGCGAAATGACTTGGTGTCAATCAATGACTTTATCAAGCTGTATCCACCAAAGTTTAACCATTCCGTCGAGCCCCTCGACGCGGATGACTGGCTTCGCAGCATCATCTACAAGCTACGTTCTGCCAACGTAGCTGAAGCTGATAAGGTTACTTATGCTGCCTATCACCTCGAAGGCCCTGCTAGCCTTTGGTGGGAAAACTTTGAAGCTATGCGCCCGGTCGGCCAAATCACTACTTGGGCTGAATTCGGTGAGGCTTTCCATGAGCATCACATCCCGGAAGGTCTCTTAGATCGCAAGAGGGAAGAGTTCTGCAATTTCACCCAAGGAAGACTGACTGTGGATGCATATAGTCGTGAATTTGGGAATCTGGCATGATATGCTCCTGAAGAGGTATCCACCGATGCTAAAAAGCAGGCAAGGTTCCGCAAGGGACTTAGCCCTAAGCTTCGCCGCGATCATCATCTGCACGAGTGCACCTCCTTTCAGAAGTTGGTCAATAAAGCCATTAGTGCTGAGACAGGCCAGTCTGAGTATGACGCTTCACGCAAGCACTCACGTGATTTTGGCTCTTCATCCGGCTCTGGATCTCAGAAGCGCCGGGTGTGGATTCCAAGCACGGCACTGCCACCCAGGTTCATTCCGAGGCCATCCTTTGAGGCGCCTCGTCCCAACCAGTAGTTTGCACCGTCCAAGCCCTATGGTGGCCCCGCTGCTAATGCTGCTCCACGCCCCAATGTTGTGACATGTTTCAAGTGTGGAGAGCCGGGTCACTATAGTCGAGAGTGTCCCCAGAACAACAACCCCAATCAGTCTGGAAAGTCCGTTGGCCGTGGTAAGCCAGCGGGAAAGACATTCTACGCCAAGCCGGTCACCACTGCACGTGGCCATGTCAACTATGTCTCAGCTAAGGAGGCTCATGAGGATCCTAACATCGTCCTTGGTACGCTCCTTGTTAATTGCCATCCGGCATCTGTTCTTTTTGATACTGGAGCATCTCATTCATTCATATCCGAGAACTATGCTCGATTGCATAACACGACATTCTGTGACATGCCCACTTCCATGGTAATTCAAACTCCGGGTTCCAAATGGCAAACTTCTAGAGTAAGCCATGGGAACGAAATTCTTGTCGATAGACTTGTCTTCCTTGCATCCTTAATAGCTCTCAAGTCCTCGGACATAAACATCATCTTGGGTATGGACTGGATGTCAGCTCATTATACTAAGATTGATTGTGCCACTAGAACCGTTCAACTTACTCACCCATCTGGCAAGACAATCAATGTCTTAACTTGAGTGGCCAAGCGCCAGCTGTACTCCCTAAATGCCAACCCCCTTCCAGACCTTTAGGATATTCCGGTAGTCCGGGACTTTCCGGATGTCTTTCTAGAAGAACTGCCAGGTGTTCCACCTGACAGGGATGTCGAGTTTGTGATAGACCTTGTTCCAGGAACCGTTCCAATTTCTAGGAGACCCTATAATATGGCACCCTTAGAACTAGCCGAGCTTAAGAATCAACTCGATGAGTCCTTGAAAAAGGGTTTCATCCGTCCTAGTTCCTCTCCTTGGGCTTGCCCCGTCCTCTTCGTCAAAAAGAAGGATGGAACAGATCGGATGGTTGTAGATTACCGACCTGTCAACTTGGTCACTATCAAGAACAAGTATTCGCTTCCCAGGATCAACGATCTGCACTACAAGAAATTTATTCATTGTTGACCCTCCATTTTGGTCACTGGATCATCATTATTCATGTTTTATGACCTTGTTTTGACCAAATTCAAAATGTTAATAGTTGGCCGTCAAGAACGAACAAACATGACCTTTCTAAAATTTTGGTCGCAGATCTCTATTGACCAAAATTTTGGTTTGGTCATTACCCATTTCTCTGAGCCACGTAGGATCTGATGTGGCTAAGCTGACGTGGCATTGCTAGTGACCAAATGGAATCATCATAAATTTCACAGCCCGGTCCACCAATCTAGCCTACATGGGCCTAGCCCAATACATATTTTATTATAAGAAATGTCTGATTTGTATGGGCTGATGCATTATTTTGTCAGAAGCATGCATATATCAAGATAGGCCCATTAAAAGCAAGTACAACAAAATACAATATTGCAGATAAACTGTATATTTCATTTCAGTAACACATCACATGAAATACAATGCATCATCCAATGACTCCTCGATACACCAAGGTTCAAGGCCCAACAAGTGCACCGCAAAATGATTCTAAAAGTGCACAGAAAAATAGTTATATATGTGCAAGTGCACAACAAAAGGATCCAACAAGTGCACAAGCGCACAGCAACATAGTTCTACAAATATTGGATGAGAAGCACAAGTTTTAAGTTATCACACATAACATCAATGAGAAACGAAGCTTCTTGTGCCCTCCTTCTACTCTCCACTTTTTCTGCGTGACTCAGATCATCCTGGTAATAGGAATAAGCAAACATAACAAAGCATACAAAATATGAGCAAAAGAAAGACAAATGGTGGTTTTACATTCAGCAATGAGACTTAAAAGTTCACATCAATGAACAGAAACACAAGACATTAAGACATACTCCCATAGAAATTTCAGGACTTGCAAGATTATTCGTGTGTTAGCTCTGAACACTTTGTGCAAAAAAAGCTCACATCAATAACTTCCAAGATCAAGATGTGTGAATAGTGTATCTTTAACACAGTATAATAAACATCACAACCATGAGCAGTACAACACAACACAGCTCATAAACAACCAAACCAAACTGATTGCAAACTACTCCCTCTGTCCCATAATATCAAAGCGTTTTTTACACTACACTAGTGTCAAAAACACTCTTATATTATGGGACGGAGGGAGTATAAGTTAACCTCAATGCAAAAAATACATGCACACAAAGTATACATGGCAGAAACACAACCTCATATGTAGAACTTAACATAATTCATCAGTTTAAATCTAAGGAGTACCAATCAGAACCATTTCTTGCAGTGATCTCAACCTTTATTATTGCACGGGAAATAGTTACAGAAATAAACAAATGAAATAATCTTCTCAGAAGAGTCCCAACAATTTGCATTAACTATTAACATGGTTGCAAAACTTCAGTAGTTAAGAGGGTACCATGCTTCTTTTGTCTTTACTTGACTGGAATTACAACATGAAGCACATGAACAAATCATACGAACAAGCAACCCCATAAACGCTCTTGAATCTTGTATATACTTTTCTTGTAGAACAACATGTGGGGGAAGAGCATTACCTTGATGGCATCTCAATCATTAATGATCTCAATCGAAGCATACAACCTGGACAATGTAGACTAAATCTGGAGAAAAAATATTACTTGTCCACAAGGGTGAGATTGACCTACACATTGCCAAACAACCCTTTGTAGTCACTTGGTTCATATATTCCCTACAAGGTGATGAGCATTCCGCTGCAGCAAACAAATAGAATTAAATTCAAAATACAACCACTTTTATGGAGACTACTAAAAGGCAAGTTTAGCAAATAGGACTTCTATAGCATGCAAGATGTTTCTTAGATCAACAAAAACAAGAACAAGAGCTATGACAGCAAACCCTTGAGCAACATATAATGAGCAGGGTATTCAAAGAAGGTCGTATCTTCCACACAAGGCTGATCAGAACAAGAAATATTCAAGTCTACTAATTTATTACTGAATCACATAGCATCATAGGAGAAAACAATGATTCAAGTTTAAATAAGACATATATATATATATATATATATATATGCTAAGGAAAAGTAAGTCACAACCAAAAGCATTTTGACTTCCATTTATTTGCACACGCAAAATCATCAGGTGCTCACAGTTCAGATCAGGTAAGGTAATTTTGTAGCTCCCCACTATTCCTGGCTTAACAAGACTCGTCCTCCAGCATAACAACATATTTGAAATCTCCATTATAGTAAATAAATGAGAGGATAATGTATAAGTCACATCATATTATACAAGCAAACTAAATCTAGGATTTGTGGTCGGTGGTGTATATACATGCACATAGAGGAGGCTGGAGTTGTGGAAGTCAAACATACTTGCCACCACGGTAGAGTGAGGTGCCATGGTGCAGGTAGCGGAAGGCCGCCGCCACCCAGCACCCAGCACCCACTCACGCCAAAGCCTTCTTTCTTCTCATCCTCTTCCTCTGCCCAATATGGCACACCTGCCATTGCCGTGTACAAGAAAAAAATGATGGTAAGGCTCAAAAAGAAGACCAAGGAAACTAACATGATAGAGAATCCAATACTAATGCATACATAAGCCTCTATACAACAAGCCACATATAATTAAAAAGGGCAGCCGACAATAAACGACTATAGGTTCATGCACATGTACCACAAAAAATCTCCTTATATTATTTATCTCAAGCATTCCATGTAGATGTTAGACATGCTTGAAAAGAAACCTAGCTTCAAGAGAAAAATAAATCTACAATCTTAGGATAATCAGGACAATCTTCGTATAACAAGAATCTAGCAACGAGCAACAAATCAGGTGACATACAGATAAAAGAATTAACTATTGTAATTTCAGCTAATAACCAGTTCTAAAAATTATACTTAAGCAGATGCTGCTAACAATGGAGAAATTGTGAATAATCTGTAGCAAGTAAGTTTACCCATAGAGGCAAAAGGGAGGGACAAGGCCGGTGTAGAGCTTGTCGTGGACCTGGAAGGCCCTCTAGAAGTCAATGGTGGTGGTTTGGAGCTGCACACTGAGCCAATAGGGCAAGTGGAGCAAGCGTGAAGGTGGGGAAATCAAGATCTGAGGCAGGGAGGCGCGGTATTGAGGTCCTTGGACGGGGTGGACTTGCCGACATGGCGAGAATCTTGGGTGGATTCTTCATTTGATGAACAGGGAGGCTATGTTCACAATCACTAGTAGTTGAATTTGTGTCATGTTAGGGATTCAGAATGTACACAACATATTTATGTCAGAGAAGTTAAACTAGGTGCAGGTCACCAAAAACTGAATTTCTTGCAACCAAACCATACCAACAGGAAGGAGATGGTTGCATAGATACAAATCCATGAGCTGGCAGCCAAATTGACCAATCTGGACCTCATCTTCTCTCTCTATTTGGCACTAACTAACTGAATAAAAAAACTAGACGTGTTCAGACAAATCCCTCTTGAATTCCTTGATGCAACCGGGATTTGCATCAATATTCCTTAACTTAGCATCATTAGTGAGCAGAGGTAGAGGGGGAGGGATATGCTACCTGCCGCAGTTGGTCGTCGTGGTTGTCCTTGAGCTCGGCAAGATCTCTTGGTTGCCCTAGCAGCAGACCCCTCCTACTCCTCCTCCTTGAGGAGAGCATGGCCGGTGGCTAGGTGCGCCCCTCCTCCTCCTCGAGCAGGGAAAGGTCGGCGCCCTCCTGCCATCGTCGCCGTCTCCACGTCATGGTGATCTGCAGCAAAGGGGCGGGTAGGAGGAGAAGTGAGATGAGGAGGAGAGGGTGGATCCGATCAAGGAAGGATGGGAAGGGCCTACCTGGGCAATGCTGGTGACGGATCTCGCGAGCTTCGGCCTTGCCATCGCCGGTTGTGGCGGGTTCCGACGAAGGAACCCTAGCCGCGGGGCGAGGTTGCGGGCCTTGAGGCGCGGATCTGAATGGAGGGGAGGGAGGGGTGGATCTTGGGGAGCTCAGGGTCGAGCTGCGCGTGGCCTGAGCTCGTCGGAACCGGCCGACATGGTTGGTGGCGGCGGCGAGGAGATTGTAGGTTGGGAAGGAAAGGTTCGCACGAGAGAGAGGGAGAGATTGGTGCGGTGGGCTTCTCCTTTTCTTTAGAATGGATGGATGGATGGATGGATGGGTGGGTGAACGGTGGGAGTGCTGGGAATGAATGGCAGGATGTTTGCCATGTCATCAATCCATGGCACAAATGATTCCACCAATGAGAATTAAGCATATGCAAATCGTGTGTTTTTCCTTTCGTTTCTCTTATATTTTTTATCCTCCAATTCCGGGTAAAGACTCAACATATTACCCTCTTATAGTTTGTTCAAATGACCCAATATTTTTCAAATGGCCTCTTATTTCGGGTAAACAATGTTATCGAATAGAGTTTTTGTTTTCATTGCACGATTTTTTTTCTAATTCCGAAGTGCCAAAGATGGGCTTTTTTAAGAACCTACCAAATATTTGTCGAAAATTGCACCAAAACAATTTTAAAAAATATTAGACCACATTTTATGTACAGATAACCAAATGGTTTCATGTGAAAAGCTTTCGATACACCTCTTATCAAAAAGACATATTATCGCCGTTTAAGGAGGAACTAAGGTCAAATTTGAACTACAAGTGCTTTATAGTTTGATCTTTTTTCCCAAAAATCATTTCTAGACAGGAAAGTAGTTACTTCATCAGAGATTCACCAGGAGTTTTGCATTATTAAGCCCCTACCTACTAACGGTCATGCCCGTGGTTTTGACCCCATTTTGAAAATATGAAATTCAAAAAAATCAAAAAAATAATGGAAACCTTCGCATTGTGTCATTATTTGTGACCTAATTTCTAGGAAAAATAAAAAACTTGAAATACGACAAATATCTCAAAAACGTGTTCTCATAAAAGAGCTATCATGTATGAAGATTCAGGACTTTTAAGCCAAATAACCAATGTTATGTCTACATTCATGACATAGTTTGTTAATGATCTCATGTTGTGCACAAGGGTGCATATTGGAATGGCAAACAATGTTGTCAAAGTGAGTTTTCATTTTTTTGGCACGCAAAATTCATTTTTCATTTTCCGGGTGCCCAAAATGTTTTTTTCTATGAAGAACCTACCGTATATTTATTTTAAAATGGCACCACTTCATTTTCAAAAATATTAAACCGCATTTTACATACAATTGATCAAATGGTTGCATGCCAAATGATTTCGATCCACCTCTCGTCATTGGTGAGGTGTTCGATCAGTCGTTTTGAAGCAGTGTGAATTAGTAGTCATGACCATTTAAATTGCTCGTAATAGGCTTGGTGGGTACCACATGTCAGGTCTGAGGCAATGTTGAGGTGGTTTGACACGTGAACACGCCACATCAACAAAACTGGTGACGTGTCTGACCAGTCATTTTGAAGCATTGTGAATCAGTAGTCATGACCATTTAAATTGGTCAAGATAGACTAAAATGAAAGGTGTAGATCAGTGTTGTCTATGTTATGACCATTTTAGATAATACAATTACGACCTTCTTGACGAAAATGGTCATGATGATTTAGAGTTTGGACCCCCCCAAACGGCTTACGACCATCTGTCGCACAATGGTCATAGATTTATGACCAATTCACCCGCGGTCACTACGAGAAGGTCACTATTAAGCATATTTCGTGTAGTGCTGTATGATCAGCTCGCTGGATCCTCAGTCTTTTCCAAGATGGATTTGAGGTTTGGCTACCATCAAATCAAAATCAGAAACGGGGACATCCCCAAAACGGCCTTTGTTACTCATTATGGCCAATACGAGTACACCGTTATGTCCTTCGGTTTAACCAATGCCCCAGCCACCTTCTCTCGGTTAATGAACTCGGTCTTCATGGAGTATTTGGATAAATTCGTCGTAGTATACCTCGATGACATACTCATCTACTCCAGGATGAAGAGGAACATGCCAAACATCTAAGGCTGGTATTGACGAAACTTCGAGAGCATTGCCTTTATGCCAAATTCTGCAAGTGTGAATTTTGGTTGCCAGAAGTGACCTATCTAGGCCATGTAATCTCTGGTAAGGGTATTGCTGTCAATCCCGAGCGAGTTCAAGCCGTCCTTGATTGGACTCCACCTAAGACGGTCAAGCAAGTTCGGAGCTTCCTTGGCTTAGTGAGCTACTGCCGCCGCTTCATCGAGAATTTCTCCAAGGTTGCTAAACCTCTAACTGAACTCCTCAAGAAAGATAAAAAGTTCGAGTGGACTCCACAGTGCGAGTTCAGCTTTCAGGAACTGAAAAGACGCCTGACATTTGCTCCCGTACTGGTACCACCAGATTTCTCCAAGGACTTTATTATCTATGGCGACGCCTCGCGACAAGGACTAGGTTGCATACTCATGCAAGATCGTCAGGTAATTGCCTAAGCTTCACGGCAATTACACCCACATGAGGAAAACTATCCCACACATGATCTAGAGCTTGCAGCTGTAGTACATGCACTCAAAACTTGGTGACATTACCTCCTCGGTAATCGTTGCGAGATCTTCACCGATCACCAAAGATTGAAATATATCTTCACCCAACCGGATTTGAATCTCAGGCAAAGACGTTGGGTCGAGTTGATCTCGGATTACGACTTAGGAATAACTTACACCCCGGGTAAAGCCAATATCATGGCTGATGCGCTAAGTCGTAAATCTTATTGTAACAATCTGATGTTACAACGAAGTCAACCACTTCTCCACGAGGAACTTCGTAAGATCAATCTTCACATTGTTCCTCAAGGATTCCTACCCACCCTCGTGGCGGAACCTACCCTTACGGGTCAGATCATCAAGGCACAGAAGGTAGATCCGGGAATCTCCCGTATTAGGAGAAACATTAAGAAAGGAGTCGTGAATTGTTTCTCCGTTGATGATCAAGGTGCCGTATACTTTGGAAACCGCTTAGTGGTTCCCAAGGCACGAAACCTGAGGCGGCTGATCCTTGAGGAAGCTCATGAATCCCCTCTCACCATTCATCCCGGTAGTACTAAAATGTATCAAGACCTACGCCAGAGGTTTTGGTGGACTAGGATGAAGAGAGAAATTTCTCAATACATTGCTAATTGCGACGTTTGTCGTCGTGTTAAAGCAGAGCATCAACGGCCTGCTGGCACCCTTCAACCTTTGGCTATTCCTGAGTGGAAATGGGATAAAATCAGTGTGGATTTCATTACCAGGTTTCCCAGGACCAAGAGAGGGAATAATGCCATCTTTGTCGTGATCGACCGTCTTTCCAAAGTAGCCCATTTCCTACCTGTTCGTGAGAGTATCACCGCTAGCCAGCTAGCTGATTTATACATCTCCCGAATAGTATCTCTTCATGGTGTCCCATTGGAAATTAACTCAGACCGTGGGAGTCTCTTCACCTCTCGATTTTGGGAAAGTTTCCAAAATGCTATGGGAACTCGTCTCTCTTTTAGCACCGCCTTCCATCCTCAATCAAGTGGTCAAGTAGAGCGAGTTAATCAAATTTTGGAAGATATGCTCCGAGCTTCTGTCATCTCATTCGAAATGGGTTGGAAGAAATGCCTTCCATTCGCGGAATTTGCCTATAACAATAGTTATCAAGCTAGCTTGGGCAAAGCGCCTTTCGAAGTTCTCTATGGACGAAAATGTCGAAAGCCTCTTAACTGGTCAGAAACCGGGGAAAGACAACTCTTTGGCCCGGATATGATTCAGGAAGCAGAAGAGCAGGTTCGCGTTATTCGTGAGAAATTGAAAACAGCCCAATCTCGTCAAAAGAGCTAATATGATCGTAAACATAAGCTCATGACTTATGAAGTCAGCGAGAAGGCTTACCTTCGGGTTACTCCGTTAAAGGGAACCCATCGTTTTGGTATCAAAGGCAAATTGGCTCCTCGTTACATTGGACCTTTCGCATTCTTTCCAAACGAGGAGAAGTTGCCTACCAATTGGAACTACCTTCGCATCTTTCCAGAGTTCACGATGTCTTCCACGTTTCTCAACTTAGGCATTGCTTCGCGGATCCTATCCGTGGAGTGGACCACGAAACGCTTGATCTACAAGATAACCTCTCATATCAGGAATATCCCGTTCGTATCCTTGATCAAGCCGGGCGTACCACTCGACGCCATAATATCAAGTTCCTCAAGGTTCAATGGTCACACCATTCTGAGAAACAAGCCACTTGGGAAAGGGAGGATCATCTTCGGCTCGAGTACCCCACCTTCTTCCCAGAGGATCCTAAATCTCGGGACGAGATTCTTTTCAGTGGGGGTAGGTTGTCACATCCCTGTGTTCGTCATGCATTAGGTTTGTTTGAACATGTGCATCATGTTTAAATTCCTAGAAAACTAAAATGGGGATGGCAGAACCCCCAGCACCCCCCCTGGAACAACTAGGGTTTACTAAAAACTTTTTCAATGAACCTGAAATGCCCTTCTAAAAATCCCACCCTTTTTGTTTTGGGTTAAAACCTTTGACAAAAATGGTGCACATTTTTCTAGGACATCTTAAGGTCATTGGATTATTTCTTATAGTATTTGCATTTGGGCATTTAAATGCTATAAAATATTTTAAATGCTCAAATAATCATAAACTAAAATGTTTGCTGTTGGATATATTCTAAGTAGTAGCCATGATTAATTTTATGATTTTTGGAAATGCCCTGGCATTTTTAATAAAGCCCTGAAGTTACACAAATAATAGAATAAATGAAAAACAGAAAAAGAGAGAGAGAACAGAGACTTACCTGGCGCAGCCCACCTAGTCCAACAGCTCGGCCCAGTCCACTGGCTCGCGCCAGTCATCCTCCTCCTCTCGCCAGGAGGACGAGAGGCGCGTGGCCGGCGCCCGCGGCCACACGCCGGCCACCTCCTGCTTCCACCGACGCCTCGGACGTGTCTACGAGTGCCACGCCGACCCCCTGGACCCCTCGACCGCTCCACTCTCCCCCCTGTCTCGCCTCTCTCGCTCTCTCCCCCGAAGCAGGGCGTAGCCGTCGCCGCCGACAAGCACCACCGCAGCCACTGTCGTCCACTCGTTGCCTCGCCGTGCCAAGAAGTTCCGCCATCGTCCACTGCTTCGCCTCGAACCATCCCCGAGCGCTCGCTCGCCTCGGAGATGATGCACCGAGCTCGTCTTCAACCTCGGTCGCCGGAGATCCCCCTCGCCGCCCCGCTCGCTCCAGCTCTTCCCCGAGCTCGCTGTTCGCTCCCCTGCAACCGCAGTGAGCTACTGACCCTTCTCCCCCTCTCCGTTATAGCTCTCGTGCACCGCACGCACCGCCTTGAGTTCGCCCGCACGCACCGCCGCCTGTGCTCGCTGTTGACGAGTCTCCGGGCATCTAATGGTCCGGCCGTCGTGCCCATCTTCCTCCCCGCGCCGCGTAGAGCACGTATGTGCCCTGCTTGAGCCACCACGACCGTCACAACAACGACCCCGACCTCACCCGAGCCCCGGTGACCGCCAAGGTCGACGCCGGCGACGACTCCGGCCACCCCAGGCCCAACCACCCATACCACTCAACGCGGACGAGTGCCCGCGTCACTTAGATGCCCTCCGCCGGCCATTTGGTCGCCGGAGGAAGAAACCCGCACCCCTCCGCCGTCCCTGGCCTTGCCGGCGATGAGCCCCGGGTCAACTCCGGCGAGTTTGACCCAGGTTGACCCCAGTTTGATTTTCCCCTGACTCACTGACATGTGGGCCCGAGGCCACTAATTAAACTAGGTTAGTATTAGTTTAACACTAACTAAATTTAGTTAGTTAGTTGACACTGACAGATGGGACCCACAGGTCAGGGTTGACCTGGACCGTCTTAGTTGACCGTTGACGTCACACTGACATCAGGCTGACGCAGTAAATCCTTTACTGGATTTATTCTTTAATAGGAAATTCCAGAAAATAGCCAAAACTTCTAAAAATCATAGAAAATCAACCATAGCTCCAAATCAAACAATTTATATATGAAAAATGATCAGAAAAATTCAATCTATCCATCTGTAATGGTTTCATGCATGACAAAACAAGTTAACCTTGTTGTTTAAGCAAAATAAGATAATGCACTAATAAGGCTATGTTAAATGAACTAACATTTGAATCTTTGATTCAAATGAGTTCATTCCTTTCTGTTTTAGCTTGCCTTAGGCCAAGAAACATTCATTTTGCCATGTCATAGCATGCATCATATTGTTGCATATTGTCATGTGTTGATTATGTTTCGGTGTGTCTTTCGTGGTAGGTTCTGCCTCCGAGGATAACCCCGAGTATCTGTCTGAAGGGCAGTACCCTACTACCACTACATCAGGCAAGCAACCCATTGATCATTCCGATACAAACCCATGTTCTCTCTTCTGCTCTTGTTTACTGCATTAAGACAACGCGATTCAAACTGTTGTGTGCTACGGTAGTTGAACCATTATCCTCTGCATGACCTGTCATTGCCACAGTAACTAGATGAAACCCACTAGCATGTGTAGGAGTTGATTGAGCCATGTATGTGTTTCCTACCTTCCTATGCCTGGTATGCTTAGAGTTGTGTCAGGTCTGGTTCATCTGGGTGATGGGCTAGAGTGAGATGATTATGTCGGTAATGTGAGGGATGTGTTGAACATGATTTTGTAAAGGTATCGATGAGAGTCCATGTAGGAGTACATGGTGGGTTGTTTCAGTGAGGCCGTCCATAAGAACTGAGATCTGTATGTGTGATTTAAGATTCAGTTACTACCATACATTGCGCCCGAAACCAATGGACCCTCTCGGCTTCTTACTCACCCTAGTACTCTGTCCAGGAGTTGCAATTAGTTTCTGGTCTTTGTAGGTTATGTGTTGGCGGCCGTGTGTAGCGCTGACCCTAGGGGTGGGCTATGTTGCGGTAGATACACCGTGGCACAGTGTACCGAGTCACCCGTTTGGTGTCTCCGGAACCCTGTTCACATCGTTCGGGTCAGTATGTGGAATCCTCGGCCGGACTCCCTGTGGATGGAACCTGGATAGGTGATAAACCTGGACTAGAGGCTTGAGTGTTTATGTAGGCCGTGGCCGACACCCTCGTTGGGCTTTCGCTTGATGGTTGCCGAGTACATGTCGTGTAAACGGCGGTAAGTGGTGAAAGCGTGTATGAAGAAGTACACCCCTGCAGGGTATAAAACTATTCGAATAGCCGCGTCCGCGGTAAAGGACTACTTGGTTGCCTATATAGTTCATAGACAAGTTAATGGATACTACTAAAAGACTCAAGATAAGTGTGATTACCGAGGATGGCCCTCTCGTAGGATGACGAGGGAGGATCCCTGGTGGAGTATTGTGTTGGTGAGTAGTGGACTCGTGTGCGAAAACTATTTTACTAGTGGAGTTCCATAGGATAGCTTAGCCAAGAGTCAAAGCTGGCCTGCTGCAATAACTCCACCACCTCCTTGAGAATGAGCATGTATACCTCGACGTCATGAATCTTTGTACTCATGTTTGCTTAATTACTATTTTCAGACGACAACACCGCCCCCTCCAATGGGTTTTATGTAGACCTCGACGTCGATGAGTAACTCGCCACCCAGGTGGTGATCCTGGCCATGGAGAGCACTATGTAGATAGACAGACTTCGAGAAGCCTTCTTGCTTTCTAGTGTCTATACTCAGACTATTTGCTTCCGCATGTGCTTGTATGCTTGTATGACTTGAGTGCCGGGTCATGTGACCCCTACCTGTATGAACATGTTATGTATGGCTCTCTGGAGCCTTTAAATAAAGTACTTGAGTTGTAGAGTTTTGTTGTGATGCCATGTTGTATTTGCACATATCGAGCATATTGTGTGTATGATTGAAATGCTTGGTATGTGTGGGATCCGACAATCTAGTTGTTTATCCTTGGCAGCCTTTCTTATGGGGAAATGTAGTCTAGTTCTCCTCGAGCCATAGTAGTCCGCTACAGCCCGGTTCACCGGAGTCCTGCTAGCCCAACACTACTGCTCAGGACATTTGACTGGCCGGCATGTGTTTCACTTTGTTCCTATGTATGTCCCTTCGGGGAAATGTCACGTGGTGACATCTAGAGTCCTGCCTAGCGTGCTACAGCCCGAGTTCCCTGGAGTCCTATTAGCCTAGTGCTACAGCCCGGATTCACACGCTGATGACCGACATGCTCGATATGATTCACGTATGCCTGTCTCCATAGGTCTGTGCCGCTTTGGGTTCACGACTAGCCATGTCGGCCCGGGTTCTCTATCATATGGATGCTAGCGACACTATCATATACGTGAGACAAAAGGCGCAAACGGTCCCGGGCCATGGTAAGGCGACACCCGTGGGGATACCGTACGTGAGGCCGCAATGTGATATGATGTGTTACCGGCTAGATCGATGTGACTTGGAATCGGGGTCCTGACAGCGGTTACTTTACTTGGAGCTATATTTTTATTCGCCACATGATATGTGTTTTGCTTGGAGCATCAATTTATTTTGTTAGGATTTGCTTGATGTTATTTAGTAAAATGTTTTGCATCTTTTATTTCAATAAAAGTGGCATTGATAGTCTTTACTATGCCTATTTTAGAAGTCTTCGTGTTGTTGTTTGAAAACAGAAAGTTTACTGCTGTTGCAATAATTCCCTAGAAAAGTCGGAATGTGATAAAATGTTGAAACCTTTTGCATATTAAGATTTGATAAATTTCCTACAGTGGTAATTTTCTTTCATAATTTCTGGAGCTAGGGAAGTATGGATGTTCCAGCATTCTTTACAGACTATCCTGTTTAGGCAGATTGCTGTTATGTTTGCATTGTTTGCATATGTTTGCTTCTTTAATGATTCTATTTGAGGATAGGACTATTAAATATGCAGAGGCATTTAGTAGGAAATTTTGAATAATAATTTTAGTGATTTGCTACAGTAGAGTATGATAAGGTTTTTGCAATGGTTTATACTAACTTATTTCACGAGTCCTTGTTGAGTTTTGTGTGGATGAAGCTTTTGAGATTTAGGGAGACCGTGATATGAGAGGAATTAAGGAGACATAAAGGCTCAAGCTTGCGGATGCCCAAGGCATCCCAAGATAATATTTCAAGAAGTCTCAAGCATCTATGCTTGGGGATGCCCCGGTTGGCATCCCACCTTTCTTCTTCAACAACTATCGGTTAGTATCGGTTGATCCTAAGTTTTGGCTTCTTCACATGATGTTAGCCATTCTTAGAATGTCATTTTATTTTGCTTTGCTTGCTGTTTGAATAAACTACCAAGATCTGAAATTATTAAATGTTAGAGAGTCTTCACATAGTTGCATAATTATTCAACTACTCATTGATCTTCACTTATATCTTTCGGAGTAGTTTGTTGTTTTCTCTAGTACTTCACTTATATCTTTTAGCGCATGGTGGTAAGAAATAGATGAACTCTCATGATTCACTTAGATTATTTTGAGAGTCTTAAATAGCATGGTAATTTGCTTAAAATCCTAATATGCTAGGTATACAAGATTAGTAAAAACTTTCATATAGAGTATTGAATACTAAGAGAAGTTTGATGCTTGATGATTGTTTTGTGATATGGAGGTAATAATATCAAAGTCGTGCTAGTTAAGTAGTTGTGAAATTGAGAAATGCTTGTGTTGAAGTTTGCAAGTCCCGTAACATGCACATATGGTAAACGTTGTGTAACAAATTTGAAACATGAGGTGTTATTTGATTGTCTTCCTTATGAGTGGCGGTCGGGGACGAGCGATGGTCTTTTCCTACCAATCTATCCCCCTAGGAGCATGTGCGTAGTGCCGAGGTTTTTGATGACTTGTAGATTTTTGCAATAAGTATGTGAGTTCTTTATGACTAATGTTGAGTCCATGGACTATACGCACTCTCACCCTTCCATCATTGCTAGCCTCTTTAGTACCGTGCATTGCCCTTTCTCACATTGAGAGCTGGTGCAAACTTCGCCGGTGCATCCAAACCCCGTGATATGATACGCTCTTTCACACATAAACCTCCTTATCTCTTCCTCAAAACAGCCACCATACCTACCTAGTATGGCATTTCCATAGCCATTCCGAGATATATTGCCATGCAATTTCCATCATTCCGTTCATCATGACACATTCATCATTGTCATATTGCTTAGCATGATCATGTAGTTGACATAGTATTAGTGGCAAAGCCACCATTCCTAATTCTTTCATACATGTCACTCTTGGTTCATTGCATATCCCGGTACACCGCCGGAGGCATTAATATAGAGTCATCTTTGTTCTAGTATCGAGTTGTAATCATTGAGTTGTAAATAAATAGAAGTCTAATGATCATCATTATTAGAGCATTGTCCCAAGTGAGGAATATAAAGAAAGGAAAGGCCATAAAAAAAGAAAAGGCCCAAAAAATGAGATAAAAAAAGAGAAGGGGCAATGTTACTATCCTTTTACCACACTTGTGCTTCAAAGTAGCACCATGATCTTCATAGTAGAGAGTCTATCATGTTATCACTTTCATATACTAGTGGGAATTTTTCATTTATAGAACTTGGCTTGTATATTACAACAATGGGCCTCCTCAAGTGCCCTAGGTCTCTGTGAGCAAGCAAGTTGGATGCACACCCACTAGTTTCTTTTGTTGAGCTTTCATACATTTATAGCTCTAGTGCATCCGTTGCATGGCAATCCCTACTCCTTGCATTAACATCAATCGGTGGGCATCTCCATAGCCCATTGATTAGCCTCGTTGAGTGAGACTTTCTCCTTTTTTGTCTTCTCCACATAACCCCCTCATCATATTCTATTCCACCCATAGTGCTATATCCATGGCTCGCGCTCATGTATTGCGTGAAAGTTTATAGGTTTGAGATTACTAAAGTATGAAACAATTGCTTGGCTTGTCATCGGGGTTGTGCATGATGAGAGCATTCTTGTGTGACGAAAATGAAGCATGACTAAACTATATGATTTTGTAGGGATGAACTTTCTTTGGCCATGTTATTTTGAGAAGATATAATTGCTTAGTTAGTATGCTTGAAGTATTATTATTTTTATGTCAATATGAACTTTTGTCTTGAATCTTTCGGATCTGAATATTCATGCCACAATTAAGAAGAATTACATTAAAATTATGCCAAGTAGCACTCTGCACTTCCGACGATCTTCGCCCTCGGCAGGTCTTGAGGAGGAATGTGAAGTCATCTTGGAGTAGTAGTATTTATAACCGCGTAGTAATACGCTCTTAAGTGGGAAACCGTTTAGGTTTTGATCGATGTGAACAGGTTTTGAATTTGGAATGTGACGGGACGCATGCTCAAATTTACTGATGGTTATAAGTGCGGCACTATTCCCGGAAGGCGTGACGTGGGCGCGTATGCCTTCCCGGCCACGTACGTAGTGTTTGCACCATAGGGTGCACCGCAATAGATAATGTCAGCACATGTCTTTTAATTAGAATGGGTGTGCCCGTCTAGCGCACACATGTTGATCTATCTAATTGTTTTAGTTTGTTATCGCTAATCGCAAATAGTTCATCCAAGTGAAGTGTATGCCATCAATCGCAGACACTTTGATCTGGCTTACCCATTTCTGTTCTGTTGCCTAATCGCAAACAGTTAATCCTTCTGAAGTGTATGCCCTCAATCACACACACTTTGATCTGGCTGACCGTTTCTTTTGTGTTGCCTAATCATAAATAGTTCATCCAAGTGAACCGTATGTTGTATATCGCACACACCTTCATCTGGCTACCTGTTTCTTTTGTGTTGCCTAATCACAAACAGTACATCCGAGTGAATCGTATGCTCCATATCGCACACGCCTTCATCAGGCTGCATGTTCCTTTTGTTCCGACTCATCGCAAACAGTTCATTGGACTAAACCGTATGCCCTGGATCGCACACGCAACTAAAATCTGAACCATGTTTGATGCATCCTCCATCGCAAATGTTTTCACCTTTTTTGACAGTTTTCATACAGCACCGTTTGTGATTATGGCATCGCACACAGCTTCTCGAAGGGTCTCTGATCGTAGTGTCGCGTTAGCAGCATCCTACATTAGTGTTACCACTATCGTTTTGGGTATGCATTAGAGACAGTTGCATTCATGTTAAATAGGGCACCATCTAAATCTGTTAAGATGACATTGTATGAACTATGGTTTGGTAAGAAACCTAAGCTGTCGTTTCTTAAAGTTTGGGGTTGCGACACTTATTTCAAAAGGCTTCACCCTGATAAGCTCGAACCCAAATCAGAGAAGTGAGTCTTCATAGGATACCCTAAGGAAACAATTGAGTACACCTTCTACCACAAATTCAAAGGCAAGATATTTGTTGCCAAGAATGCAAACTTTCTAGAGAAGGAGTTTCTCTCGAAAGAAGTGAGAGGGAGGAAAGTAGAACTTGATGAGGTGATACGTCTCCAATGTATCTATAATTTTTTATTGTTCCATGCTATTATAGTATCAACTTTGGATGTTTTATATGCATTTATATGATTTTGGGACTAACCTATTAACCCAGAGCCCAGTGCCAGTTTTTGTTTTTCCCTTGTTTCAGTGTTTCACAGAAAAGGAATACCAAACGGAATGAAACCTTCGGAAAAGTTATTTTTGGAAAGAAAGCAATACAGGAGACTTGGAGTGCACGTCAGGGGATCAACGAGGAGAGCACGAGGCAGGGGGGCGCGCCCACCCCCCTGGGCACGCCCTCCGCCCTCGTGGGCCCCTCGTGGCTCCCCTGATGTATTTCTTCCACCTATATATATATATATATCCATATACCCTAAAATTATCGGAGACGATAATAGATCGGGAGTTCATCCGCCAGAAGCCTCTATAGCCACCGAAAACCAATCTAGACCCGTTCTAGCACCCTGCCGGAGGGGGCAATCCCTCTCCGGTGGCCATCTTCATCATCCCGATGCTCTCCATGATGAGTAGGGAGTAGTTCACCCTCGGGGCTGAGGGTATGTACCAGTAGCTATGTGTTTGATCTCTCTCTCTCTCTCATGTTCTTGAGGTGGTACGATCTTGATGTATCGCGAGCTTTGCTATTAGAGTTGGATCTTATGATGTTTCTCCCCCTCTACTGTCTTGTAATGGATTGAGTTTTCCCTTTGAAATATCTTATTGGATTGAGTCCTTAAGGATTTGAGAACACTTGACGTATATCTTGCATGGGATACCAGTGGTGACAATGGGGTATTTTATTGATCCACTTGATGTATGTTTTGGTGATCAACTTGCGGGTTCCGCCCATGAACCTATGCATAGGGGTTGGCACATGTTTTTGTCTTGACTCTCTGGTATAAACTTTGGGGCACTCTTTGAAGTTCTTTGTGTTGGTTGAATAGATGAATCTGAGATTGTGTGATGCATATCGTATAATCATACCGACGGATACTTGAGGTGACATTGGAGTATCTAGGTGACATTAGGGTTTTGGTTGATTTGTGTCTTAAGGTGTTATTCTAGTACGAACTCCAGGGCTGTTTGTGACACTTATAGGAATAGCCCAACAGATTGATTGGAAAGAATAACTTTGAGGTGGTTTCGTACCCTAACATAATATCTTCGTTTGTTCTCCGCTATTAGTGACTTTGGAGTGATTTTTTGTTGCATGTTGAGGGATAGTTATGTGATCCAATTATGTTATTATTGTTGAGAGAACTTGCACTAGTGAAAGTATGAACCCTGGGCCTTGTTTCAATGCATTGCAATACCGTTTGTGCTCACTTTTATCATTAGTTACCATGCTGTTTTTATATTTTCAAATTACAAAAACCTTTATCTACCATCCATATACCACTTGTATCACCATCTCTTCGCCGAACTAGTGCACCTATACAATTTACCATTGTTTTGGGTGTGTTGGGAACACAAGAGACTCTTTGTTATTTGGTAGCAGGGTTGCTTGAGAGAGACCATCGTAATCCTACGCCTCCCACGGATTGATAAACCTTAGGTCATGCACTTGAGGGAAATTTTCTACTGTCCTACAAACCTCTGCACTTGGAGGCCCAACAACGTCTACAAGAAGAAGGTTGTGTAGTAGACATCAAGCTCTTTTCTGGCGCCATTGCTGGGGAGGTTAGAGCTTGAAGGTATATCTTTAGATCTTGCAATCGAATCTTTTAGTTTCTTGTTTTATCACTAGTTTAGTTTATAAAAGAAAACTATAAAAAATGGAATTGAGTTTGCCTCATATGCTTTATCTTTTTAATATCTTTCGTGAGAACGATGGAAAGGAAAATTGTGCTCAAGTGCTAGAAGAAGAATGCATTAGAATGTTTGGCACTAAATATTTGAATGATGAGCATGATTGCAATGTTGTTAGTATGAATTCCTTGAATATCCATGGTGCTAATGATATGCAAAGCCACAAGATTGGGGAAGCTATGTTTGATGAAGATGATATTTTTTGTCCCCCAAGTTTTGATGAGTAAATTTATTATGATGAAAGCATGCCTCCTATTTATGATGATTATATTGATGAAAGAAGAGTGTCAACTTTAGGAAGTAATGATCCCACTATTTTGGAGGATGTTGAATCTTATAATATTTATGGTAGTGGATTTGGAGAGGTCATGACTTTATTTAGTGATGATTCCACTATCTTGGAAGAGGTTTCTATCGATTATGATGAGAACAAAGTTGCTACTTATGATAATTATTGTGATGATATATATGCTATAAAAAGTAGTGATGATTATATTTATAAAACTTGTCATGATTATGATTACCCTTTTTCTGAACATTACTCTTTTAATGTGGAAACAATTTATAGTATTCGAGTCTCTTATGATACTCCCACTATTCCGATTGAGAAGAATTTTGCTTATGTAGAGAGTAGTAAATTTTCTATGCTTGTAGATCATGAAAGGAATGATTTAGGTGCTGGTTATATTGTTGAATTCATTCATGAAGCTACTGAAAATAATTATGAGGGAGGAATATATGCTTGTAGGAATTGCAATAATATCAAGTTTCCTCTCTATGTGCTTAAAGTTTTGAAGTTATGCTTGTTTTACCTTCCTATGCTAGTTGATTCTTGTTCCCACAAGTTGTTTGCTCACAAAATCCCTATGCATAGGAAGTGGGTTAGACTTAAATGTGCTAGTAATATTCTTCATGATGCTCTCTTTATGTTTCAATTCTTATCTTTTATGTGAGCATCGTTGAAATCATCATGCCTAGCTAGGGGCGTTAAACGATAGCGCTTGTTGGGAGGCAACCCAATTTTCTTTTTGTTCCATGTTTTTTGGTCCTGTTTAGTAATAAAAAATTTATCTATCCTCTGTTATGATTAAGTTTTTATGTTTTAGTTAGTGTTTGTGCCAAGTAGAACCATTGGGAAGACTTGGGGAAAGTCTTGTTGATCTTGCTGTAAAAAACAGAAACTTTAGCGCTCACGAGAATTGCTGCCATTTTTATTTGGATAGTGCTATTTAGTTAATTATTTTTGAAGATGATTAATACATAAATTCCTCACGTTCAGAAATTTATTTTAGAATTTTTGTGGTTCCATAAGGTTGCGTTAGTTATAGATTACTATAGACTGTTCTGTTTTTGACAGATTCTGTTTTTCATGTGTTGTTTACTTATTTTGATGAATCTATGGCTAGTAAAATAGTTTATAAACCATAGAGAAGTTGGATAACAGTAGGTTTAACACCGATATAAATAAAGAATGAGTTCATTACAGTACCTTTAAGAGTTGTTTTCTTTTCTTTCGCTAACGGAGCTTGCGAGTTTTTTGTTAAGTTTTAAGTTCTGAAGTTTTCAAGTTTTGGGTAAGGATTCGATGGACTATGGAATAAGTAGTGGCAAAAGCCTAAGCTTGGGGATGCCCAAGGCACCCCAAGGTAAAATTCAAGGACAACCAAAAGCCTAAACTTGGGTATGCCCTGGAAGGCATCCCCTCTTTCGTCTTCGTTCATCGGTAACTTTACTTGGAGCTATATTTTTATTCGCCACATGATATGTGTTTTGCTTCGATCGTCATTTTATTGCATTTTGTTTTTCTTGCTGTTTGAATAAAATACCAAGATCTCAAATTCTTAAATGTTAGAGGGTCTTCACATAGTTGCATAATTATTTGACTACTCGTTGATCTTCACTTATATCTTTAGGAGTAGTTTGTTGTTGCTCTAGTGCTTCACTTATATCCTTTTAGAGAACGGTGGTGGTTTTATTTTATAGAAATAGATGAACCCTCATGCGTGACTTATATTATTTTGAGAGTCCTAAACAGCATGGTAATTTGCTTTGGTTATGAATTTAGTCCTAATATGATGGGCATACAATAGGGATACAATAAAAACTTTCATATAAATGCATTGAATACTAAGAGAAGTTTGATACTTGATGATTGTTTTGAGATATGGAGATAGTGATATCAAATTTGTGCTAGTTGGGTAGTTGTGAATTCGAAGAATACTTGTGTTAAAGTTTTTGATTCCCGTAGCATGCACGTATGGTGAACCGCTATGTTAAGAAGTCGGAGCATGGTTTATTTATTGATTGTCTTCCTTATGAGTGGCTGTCGGGGACGAGCGATGGTCTTTTCCTACCAATCTATCCCCCTAGGAGCATGCACGTAGTACTTTGTTTCGATAACTAATAGATTTTCGCAATAAGTATGTGAGTTCTTTATGACTAATGTTGAGTCCATGGATTATACGCACTCTCACCCTTCCACCATTGCTAGCCTCTCTAATACCACACACCTTTCGCCGGTATCATAAACCCACCATATACCTTCCTCAAAACAGCCACCATACCTACCTATTATGGCATTTCCATAGCCATTCCGAGATATATTGCCATGCAACTTTCCACCATTCCTTTATTATGACACGTTTCATCATTGTCATATTGCTTTGCATGATCATGTAGTTGACATTGTATTTGTGGCAAAGCCACCGATCATAATTCTTTCATACATGTCACTCATGCATCATTGCACATCCTGGTACACCGCCGGAGGCATTCATATAGAGTCATACTTTGTTCTAGTATCGAGTTGTAATCTTTGAGTTGTAAATAAATAGAAGTGTGATGATCATCAATAATAGAGCATTGTCCCAAAAAAGAGAAAGGCCAAATAAAAAAAGGAAGGCCCAAAAAAAGGGGCAATGCTACTATCCTTTTTCCACACTTCTGCTTCAAAGTAGCACCATGATCTTCATGATAGAGAGTCTCATATGATGTCACTTTCATATACTAGTGGGAATTTTTCATTATAGAACTTGGCTTGTATATTCCAACAATGGGCTTCCTCAAATGCCCTAGGTCTTCATGAGCAAGCAAGTTAGATGCACACCCACTTAGTTTCTTTTCTTGAGCTTTCATACATTTATAGCTCTAGTGCATCCGTTGCATGACAATCCCTACTCACTCACATTGATATCTATTAATGGGCATCTCCATAGCCCGTTGATACGCCTAGTTGATGTGAGACTATCTTCTCCTTTTTTGTCTTCTCCACAACCACCATCCTATTCCACCTATAGTGCTATATCCATGGCCCACGCTCATATATTGCGTGAAGATTGAAAAAGTTTGAGAACATCAAAAGTATGAAACAATTGCTTGGCTTGTCATCGGGGTTGTGCATGATTTGAATAGGTTGTGTGGTGAAGATGGAGCATAGCCAGACTATATCATTTTGTAGGGATAACTTTCTTTGGCCATGTTATTTTGAAGAGACATAATTGCTTAGTTAGTATGCTTGAAGTATTATTATTTCTATGTCAATATTAAAATTTTGTCTTGAATCTTATGGATCTGAATATTCTTGCCACAATAAAGAAGAATTACTTAGAGAAATATGTTAGGTAGCATTCCACATCAAAAATTCTGTTTTTATCATTTACCTACTCGAGGACGAGCAGGAATTAAGCTTGGGGATGCTGATACGTCTCCAACGTATCTATAATTATTGATTGTTCCATGCTATTATATTATCAACCTTGGATGTTTTATATGCATTTATATGCTATTTTATATGATTTTTGGGACTAACCTATTAACCCAGAGCCCAGTGCCAGTTTCTGTTTTCCCCTTGTTTCAATGTTTCGCAGAAAAGGAATATCAAACGGAGTCCAAATGGAATGAAACCTTCGAAAAAGTTATTTTTGGAAAGAAAGCAATACAGGAGACTTGGAGTGCACGTTAGGGGATCAACGAGGAGAGCACGAGGCAGGGGGCGGGCCCAGCCCCCCTGGACGGGCCCTCCACCCTCGTGGCTCCCCTGATGTATTTCTGCCGCCTATATATATCCATATACTCTAAAACTATCGGAGATGACAATAGATCGGGAGATCCGCCGCCAGAAGCCTCCGTAGCCACCGAAAACCAATCTAGACCCGTTCCGGCACCCTGCCGGAGGGGCAATCCCTCTCCGGTGGCCATCCTCATCATCCCGGCGCTCTCCATGGCGAGGAGGGATTAGTTCACCCTCGGGACTGAGGGTATGTACCAGTACATATGTGTTTGATCTCTCTCTCTCGTGTTCTTGAGGTGGTACTATCTTGATGTATCGCGAGCTTTGGTATTATAGTTGGATCTTATGATGTTTCTCCCTCTTTACTCTCTTGTAATGTATTGAGTTTTCCCTTTGAAGTTATCTTATCGGATTGAGTCCTTAATGATTTGATAACACTTGATGTATGTCTTGCGTCGGATACCCATGGTGACAATGGGGTATTCTATTGATCCACTTGATGTATGTTTTGGTGATCAACTTGCGGGTTCCGCCCATGAACCTATGCATAGGGGTTGGCACACGTTTTCGTCTTGACTCTCCGGTAGAAACTTTGGGGCACTCTTTGAAGTTCTTTGTGTTGGTTGAATAGATGAATCTGAGATTGTGTGATGCATATCATATAATCATACCCACGGATACTTGAGGTGACATTGGAGTATCTAGGTGACATTAGGGTTTTGATTGATTTGTGTCTTTAGGTGTTATTCTAGTATGAACTCTAGGGCTATTTGAGACACTTATAGGAATAGCACAACGGATTGATTGGAAAGAATAACTTTGAGGTGGTTTCATACCCTACCATAATCTCTTCGTTTGTTCTCCGCTATTAGTGACTTTGGAGTGACTCTTTGTTGCATGTTGAGGGATAGTTATGTGATCCAATTATGTTATTATTGTTGAGAGAACTTGCACTAGTGAAAGTATGAACCCTAGGCCTTGTTTCAACACATTGCAATACCATTTGTGCTCAATTCTATCATTAGTTACCTTGCTGTTTTTATATTTTCAGATTACAAAAACCTTTATCTACCATCCATATACCACTTGTATCACCATCTCTTCGCCGAACTAGTGCACCTATACAATTTATCATTGTATTGGGTGTGTTGGGGACACAAGAGACTCTTTGTTATTTGGTTGCAGGGTTGCTTGAGAGAGACCATCTTCATCCTATGCCTCCCGTGGATTGATAAACCTTAGGTCATCCACTTTAGGGAAATTTGCTACTATCCTACAAACCTCTGCACTTGGAGGCCCAACAACGTCTACAAGAAGAAGGTTGTGTAGTAGAAATGATGCGGTAATTGTACCTTCTATCAAATTGGAAAGCAGTTCATCAGAGAAATCCGTTCCCGTGATGCCTACACCAACTAGAGAGGAAGCTAATGATAATGATCATGAAACTTCAGATCAAGTTACTACTGGACCTCGTAGGTCGAACATAGCACGTTCCGCACCAGAGTGGTATGGTAACCCTGTTCTGGAAGTCATGTTACTAGACCATGACGAACCTACGAACTATGAAGAAGCTATGATGAGCCCAGATTCCGATAAGTGGCTTGAGGCCATGAAATCTGAGATAGGATCCATGTGTGAGAACAAAGTGTGGACTTTGGTGGACTTTCCCGATGATCGCGAGCCATAGAGAACAAATGGATCTTCAAGAATAGGACTAACGTTGATGGTAATGTTACTGTCTACAAAGTTCAACTTGTCGCAAAAGGTTTTTGACAAGTTCAAGGAGTTGACTACGATGAGACTTTCTCACCCGTAGCGATGCTTAAGTCTGTCCGAATCATGTTAGCAATTGTCGCATTTTATGATTATGGAATATGGCAAATGGAAGTTAAAATTGCATTCCTTAATGGATTTCTTAAATAAGAGTTGTATATGATGCAACCAGAAGGTTTTGTCGATCCTAAAGATGAAAACAAAGTGTCAAAGCTCCAGCGATCCATCTATGGACTGGTCCAAGTATCTTAGAGTTGGAATATATGCTTTTATGAGGTGATCAAAGCATATCATTTTATACAAACTTCTGGAGAAGCCTGTATTTACAAGAAAGTTAGTGGGAGCTCTGTAGAATTTCTGATATTATATGTGGATGACATATTGTTGATTGGAAATGATATAGAATTTCTGGATAGCATAAAAGGATACTTGAATAAGAGTTTTTCAATGAAAGACCAAGGTGAAGCTGGTTATATATTGGGCATCAAGATCTATAGAGATAGATCAATACACTTAATAGGACTTTCCATACCTTGATAAAGTTTTGAAGAAGTTCAAAATGGATCAGTCAAAGAAAAGGTTCTTGCTTGTGTTACAAGGTGTGAAGTTGAGTCAGACTCAATGCCCGACCACTGTAGAAGATACAGAGAAAATGAAAGCCATTCCCTATGCATCAGCCATAGGTTCTATCATGTATACTATGCTGTGTACCAGACCTGATGTGTGCCTTGCTATAAGTTTAGCAGGGAGGTACCAAAGTAATCCAGGAGTGGATCACTGGACATCAGTCAACAACATCCTAAAGTACCTGAAAAGGACTATGGATATGTTTCTCGTTTATGGAGGTGACAAAGAAGTCATCATAAATGGTTATGTCGATGCTAGCTTTAACACTGATCCATATGACTCTAAGTCACAAACCAGATACATATTTATATTGAATGGTGGAGTTGTTAGTTAGTGCAGTTCTAAGCAGAGCGTCGTGGCGGGATCTACATGTGAAGTGGAGTACATAGCTGCTTCGGAAGCAGCAAATGAAGGAGTCTTGACGAAGGAGTTCATATCCAATCTAGGTGTAATACCTAGTGCATCAGGTCCAATGAAAATATTTTGTGACAATACTGGAGCAATTGCCTTAGTGAAGGAACCCATATTTCACAAAAGAACCAAACACATCAAGAGACGCTTTAACTCCATCCGTGATCAAGTCTAGGAGGGGGACATAGAGATTTGCAAAATACATACGGATCTGAATGTAGCAGACCCGTTGACTAAGCCTCTTCCACGAGCAAAACATGATTAGCACCAAGACTCCATTGGTGTTAGAATCATTACAATGTAATCTAGATTATTGACTCTACTACAAATGGGAGACTGAAGAAAATATGCGCTAGAGGCAATAATAAACACTAGAAAAAAATACACTTCCGTGATGATACGTGTTTGTCACAGTAGGTCGCGTTTTTTTTGTCATGCGTGTACATCCATGACGATTTTATGACAGAATCAAGATGGTCATACCTGTGCTGTCGTAGAAGTGTTCCACGACATTACCAAAATTATCATCACGGAAGTGTCCACTTCCATGATGATAAATCGCGCGTCACAGAAGTGCTTTCTTCAAGGGTGACCGACACGTGGCATCCACCGTAACGGAACACCGTTAAGCTATCGGGTCGGATTTTGGATCCGATAACCCGTTAACAGCCCTGACCAATGGGAAATTTCCACGTGTAAAATTCTGATTGGCCAAAGGGAACACCTGTCAGCTCGTCAGTGGGCCAGATGTCGCCCGTCCATTGGAGGAGACATGCCTATGATACGTCGACACGTGGCTGGGCCCAACAGAGGCCCATATAGGTTAAAAAGGTCGGCCCAGTCAAAGGCCCATATAACTTAATCAGGTAGTAGTGGGCCAGCCCAATAACGGCCTGCTTAATAAAGGCCCATTTATGGCCTGAAGCCAGATCTGGCCCGTTAATTGTTCGCCCAATATTTTGGCCCATTTACGGCCCAAAGCCAGATCTGGCCCGTTAATTGTTTGCCCAATATTTGGGCCCATTTGCGGCCTGAAGCAAGATCTGGCCCGTTAATTGTTCTTCGAATATTTGGACCCAACTATAGCCTAGTGACTTTCAGCCTGTTAGAGGCCTGATGTAGACATGGGCCCATTTCAGCCCGGTGTGACTTTCGGCCTGGGAATGGCCCATGTTGCCCGTGGGCCATATATGGTCTGATGGGACATCGGGCCCACTAACGGCCCGTGCTAAAGGTGGCAATAGTTAAGCCCAACGTGACTTTGAGCCTGTTAAAGGCTTGTCACGTAATTCGGCCCGTTGATGCCTGTGCTAAGCTTTCGGCCTCTTAAAGGCCCATGATATTAGTGGGCCAACTATGGCCCGAGATATGTTTCGGCCTGGTAATGGCCCGTGAGCTAACTGGGCCCAAAACGGCCCGGTCTACATTTCGGCCTGCTGAAGGCCCGTCGACGACTAGTGAAAATTGAGGCCCAACATGCATTTTGGCCTGCTAAAGGCCCATGGTTTCATCTCAGTCGTAATAGGCCAGTACAATATTCAGCGTGTTAATGGCCCAACGCTACCTGGGCCAAACTAAGCGCTGGGTCGACAAAAGGCCCAACTAAAATATAGGCCGGTGTAAGTTTGGGCCTGGCGCAATGTGTGAAGGCCCCAATCATTCGGGCCCAAGAAAGACGCAGGCCGACCCAATTGTGGCCCGCTAAAAAACTGGCCCGTTAGAGTCGAATGTTTCGGTCCGGTCGACTACATCTGATTTTTTTCAGATAGCGAATGATGGCAGTAACTAGTAGGAATTAAGAACAAACCTACTCTATACAATAAAGAAATTATGGCATAGTAACTAAGAATAAACCTACACTATACAATAAAGGATTTAAGGTATATTACATCCACTGGGCATCGAAGTTCACCACCAGTGATCATAAAGCGCAACGAAGAAGCATATTACAAAAACTGGGCACCATTGCAGCGTAACAAAATAATACTGAACCGAGACCACTTCCAAGACAGTTCAAGAAAGGTTAGCCTTACGGGGGAACTGCTGCGCAACCTGTTGAGCAAGGCTGTGAGACCGGCCTAGCATGTCGGTCATAGCTTCCAGGTGTAGCTGTTTAGTGATGAGGTTGTCATTGGTGTTCTCCGCAATCTTTCTTAGAGATAGGACTTCAAGTCGAAGTTGAGTTGCAGAATGCATTTCTGCTAGAACTTGGGACTGAAGAAGTCGAACTGATTCAGACAACAAATTCTGTGAGCTTGTTTGACTGTTAGTCTCAAGTAACTTGAACACTGCATCAAGACAAGACTTTGGGGTTGTCTCGCTATCTTCAAGATGTTTTGCCTTCTTTGCTGCAATATATGTTGGGTTTGTCTCACAGCCTTCAGCAGACTTGTGTATGCCATCAGGCATATCACCTTGAAACAAAGCAGAGAGATGATAGGTTTTGCACATGTATAAACAAAGATGATAACTGTTCTGTCAATTCTATCCAATTTCAAATTAGAAAATAAAGAGTAAGTTCAAAATATCAATAGCATAATTTGGCATTGTTCGTAATGCGGGGAGCTTCACCACACTACTGGATTACCATGTCAACATAACAAGCATAGATGAAGGGCAAAGAAAATCATTGTATCTATTTTGGATAATGTGCATGGCATGTTGTTCATATCTCAGCCACATCAGTAAGATAAAATAGGAAAAACATTGTATCTATTTTGGATAATGTGCATGGCATGTTGTTCACCACACACTGGATTATAGATCCACAAAAACAAGCATACATATAGGGAGTATTAAGTAATGTGCGTGGTATGAATAAGGAATTTGGTTTTACAAATAAAACTTAGAACTTACGGTTCTTACGAACATGCATTTTGGTAGAAATAGCAAACTAAATAGCAGTAAATGATATGGAGTATGAGCAAATTAAACTGTAGTTGAGGATAAAGGCTTTAGAAGGAATGACTTACATTAACATTTAACACCAGCTTTATAATGCCCTTCTCCATGTCAAGGGGAGGATAACTCAAGAATTTCAGCATAGAATCTTCTTCATAAGCATTGCATGTACTCTACATTTTGTAGAGAGTAATTATAGATATGATAATACTAGAAGGGATAGAGGATAATGAAGATAAGATGCAGATTGATGCTACATAATCAACTAACAATCCCTGGAAGTACATGCGTTACAGGACAAAATGTACTGACAAGAGCAATGGGCTACACTTTCTGCACCGGAATTGTCTGTGTATTCTACTTGTTGGTAAGATTAAATATAGATCTGATCTTTTTTAGTAAATGGTGGGCGAGGGACATAAGATGCAGAATGCTACAAAATGAACCAATCCCTCTTCCCATAATACAAGGGTGTTTTGAACACTGGTGTACTGTACAAAACGTTCTTATATTATGGGACGAAGGGAGTATGTCACAGCCCTAGCTTAGCTTTGCTTACTCTTGCATGATCATCATGGCATCATGTTTTTTATGAAACTAAAATGGGGATGATCAAACCCCTAGCACCAAAGCAATGCAAATAGGCCCAACTTTAAATATTTTCAATGAACCCAATATGCCCTTAAAAAATGTTCATCATTTTGGTTATAGCTAAAACCTCTGCCAAAAATGGTTCATAAATTTTGGAGCCATTTTGGATTTTTGAATTAAGACATGACTATTTGCATTTGGGCATTTAAAATACTATAAATACTTTTAAATGCCCAAATACTTTTGAAAGTAATTTTAGGGTGTTGGGAGTAATTCCAAAGGTGCCTATGATTATTTTCAGAATTTTCTAAAATGGATTAGTATTTCTACTAATTCAAAACAAACAACAGAGAATTAAATAAATGAAAACAGAAAGAGAGAGAGAGAGAGAGAGAGAGAGAGAGAGAGATAGAACCTGGGCTTACCTGGTGGCCCAAGTGGCCGGCCCAGCCCACCACCGCAGCCTCCATGTCGTCTTCCTCCCCGGACAGAAGGACGAGCGCATGCTCGCCGCGCGCTGATCACGCGCCTCGCTAGCTCCTGCTTGCCGCTCCCCGTCGACGCCCTGGCCTTCTATGGAGACGCCATGCAAGCCTCGACCTCTCTTGCAGTCTCCCTCGCCCTCGTCCCCTTCTCTGTCTCTCTCTCACGCGCGCGACCGAACACAGCCATCGCCGCCGACGAGCTCCCCCACGGCCACAGCCATCTCTGAGCCTCTCCGACGTGCCCCCAAGCTCCGCCGTGACGCCCCGGTCCTCTCCGCCGAGCCACACGACGCTGGACGCCCTGGAGCGCCGTCATCGACGCCATCTTCGCCCTCTCCACCGACGGCCGTCGTCGATCGATTCGTCGTCACCAGGCCATCCCCGAGCACGCTGAGATCACCGACGACCCCGCTGTGAGCTACCGCTTTGAACCCCTCTCTTCCCCGCCTCGATTGCACCTTGTAGCCCTCGTTCTCACCGGAGCCGAAGCACGCCACCGCCGCGCCAAGTTGCCATCGTGGCTATAGCCACTGGAGCTTCCACCTGAGTACACTATCATGCTCAGAATGACCCCACGAGACCGTAGCCACCAACATCTCCCCCTCTCGTGCAACGCAACCCCAAACCCACAACCCACCGTGCTCCGGCCGCCGCCGGTTTGGTCGCCATCATTGACTCCGTCCATCCCCGCTCGAACCACGGCCACCCACGGATGCGTCTCTCTCCCCTCTTTCAAACGCGCCCTTCCGCGCGTCGAACGGTGGCCCGTAGAGCAAACCCGAAGCGGGCACCGCCGTGGTCTGTTGTCGCCGGCGGTTAAACGCCGGTGGCTGATGTGGCACCATCATTAGGGCCTAAGCACCCTACTGATTACCCCCCTGGAGTCAATGACAACCGGGCCCCACCGCCCAACTAACCGGCTAACTAAAATAGATTAGGTTAGTGTAAATTATTGGTTTAGATTAGTGCTAACCTGGTGGACCCCATGTGTCAGCTTTGATTTTGGTCAACTCAATGTTGACCGGTCCCACCTGTCATCCACCCAAACCAGCCTGAGAAACTGACGTATGGGTCCCACAGGTCAGGTTTAACCTGGCCGACCCAGTTGACCTGCTGACGTCACACCTATGTCATGCTGACACAGTAAGTGATTTTCTAGATTTTTAAATAATTCAGAAAATTCCAAAAAATGCCCAAAACTTCTAAATTCATAGAAAATCAACCGTAGCTCCAAATCAAATAATTTATATATGAAAAATTATCAAAAAAATTCAAGGAATCTGTTTATGGCATTTGCATGCATGTTTGAATCACCTAGGGTTGCTGTACAGGGCAATTTGCATAATTGACATTTAAATAAGCACATATGGAGTTTGAATTTGAACCCTTGGTTCAAACCAACTTCATTTAATATGATTGCTAGTTGCATTAGCTCAATCACAACATATTGACATGTCATGATCATGCATCATAATGTGCATTGCATTGATTGTATTCTTTCAGTGTTTGCTGGTGATTGTTCCCCCCTCGGTAGACGTATGTTTCGACGATGTGATCAATGACACCGATGAAGAGTTATACTACCTTCAGAAGTGCCCGGCAAGCAAAAACCCCTTGTTCATTCCGATACAATCCTACTCTCTCGCTCCTGCTCTCTTTTACTGCATTAGGACAACAACGATTCAACTGTTACATGTTGCGGTAGTTGAACCCCTTTCCTCTGCATGACCTGTCATTACCACAGTAAATAGATGAAACCCACTAGCATGAGTAGAAAGTTGTTTGAGCCTTGATGTGCCTACTCATTCATGCTTGTTTGTCATGCCTGCTATTGCATAGAATTGTGTCAGGTCTGATTCATCGGGAATGAATCGGAGGTGTGTGAACTTGTCCTACTGTGTGAGAGCTAAGTGTGTGAACACGTTTTGGTAAAGGTAGCAGTGAGAGGCCATGTAGGAGTACATGGTGGGTTGTCTCATTGAAACCGTCCTCAGGAACTGAGTTCTGTGTCTGTGATCCATGAACAGCTACTACCACTCATTGGGATCCTTAATTGACCCTCTCGGCTTCTTAATCACCCTAGTACTCTGTCCAGGAGTTGCAACTAGTTTCTGGTGTTTGTAGGTTATGTGTTGGCGGCCTTGCGTAGCGCTGACCCTAGGGGTGGGCTATGATGCGGTAGATACACCGTGGCACGGTGTACTGGGCACCCGTTTGGTGTCTCGGGAACCATGTTCACATCGTTCGGGGCCGTATGTGGAAACCTCGGCCGGACTCTCTATGGATGGAACCTGGATAGGCGATAAACCTGGACTAGAGACTTAAGTGTTTAGGTAGGCCGTGGCCGACACCCTCGTTGGGCTTCCGCTTGAAGGTTGCCGAGTACATGTCGTGTAAATGACGGTAAGTGGTGGGAGCGTGTGTGAAGAAGTACACCCCTGCAGGGTTATCATTATCTATTCGAATAGCCGGATTCCTCGGATATGGAAACTTGGACCCCTTGCATAGTTCATAGACAAGTGAAAGTGGATACTCTAAAACTCGCAAGATAAGTGTGAGTGCTATGGATGGCCTTCTCGTAGGGAGACGGGAGCGGATCCATAGTGGTGTATTAAATGGTGAATATGTGGACTCGTGTGCGCCACCTCAAAAGAGTTGCTTGTAGTCGTAGTTCAGGTTAGCCACTGGGTCAAAGCTGGCTTGCTACAGTTAAACTCCACTATCCCTTTGTTGATACCGATGCATATGTAGTTAGTTCTGATGTAAGTCTTGCTGAGTACAATTGTAGTTACGTTTGCTTAATTTATGTTTTGCAGAGAGACGTCAGTCTCGCTAGTAGTTCCGTGTGGGCTTCGACGCTTAGCTTGCTACCTCAGCTACGATCTTGTGCCCTCGGCAGGATCTGGTAGATAGTCAGGCTTCTTAGCCTCTTTCATTTGTAGATGTCTGTACTCAGACATGTTAAGCTTCCGCATGTGCTTTGATTTGTATGCTATGATTGTTGGATCATGAGACCCATGTTTGTAATATCTTGGCTCCTCGGAGCCTAATGAATAAATACTTGAGTCGTAGAGTTATGTTGTGATGCCATGTTGTATTTACACATATCGAGCATATTGTGTGTATGATTGGAATGCTTGGTATGTGTGGGATCCGACAATCTAGTTGTTTATCCTTGGCAGCCTCTCTTATGGGGAAATGTAGTCTAGTGCTTCCATGAGCCATAGTAGTCCGCTACAGCCCGGTTCACCGGAGTCCTGCTAGCCCAGCACTACTGCTCAGGGCACTTGACTGGTCGGCAAGTGTTTCACTTCGTTCCTGTGTCTGTCCCTTCGGGGAAATGTCACACGGTGACATCCAGAGTCCTGCCTAGCCTGCTACAGCCCGGGTTCCCGGAGTCCTGTTAGCCAAGTGCTACAGCCCGGATTCACACGCTACTGACCGACATGCTCGATGTGATTCATGTATGCCTGTCCCCATAGGTTGGTGCCGCTTTAGGTTCACGACTAGCCATGTCGGCCCGGGTTTTGTGTCATATGGATGCTAGCGACACTATCATATACGTGAGCCAAAAGGCGCAAACGGTCCCGGGCCATGGTAAGGCGACACCCGTGGGAATACCGTGCGTGAGGCCGCAAAGTGATATGAGGTGTTACCGGCTAGATCGATGTGACTTGGAATCGGGGTCCTGACAGCTTTGGTATCAGAGCCTGACTGCCTATAGGATTACCAAGCCAAACTAGTCGAAGTCGAGTCTAGAAATGCTTTAGTTATGTAAGGGAATTGATTGTGGAAGGGAATGTAAGGCTCTTTTTACTCCTTATATCGCATGCCCTCTGATCTGAGTCACCCTCTTCCTTTCTACGGGGTTAAGAAATTAGGCCTTCTCATCTATCTATCAGGATGATGTGTTACTAACCCGTTGACTTATAGGATTAATGGATTCATGCTGCAGTTCAGTTTCCAGTACTTCCGTGTGTTCATAATTGGTCCCGGAACCTTGATATTGTGATGTTGAGTGGTTATGCCACCATTTTGCATGATGTCTCAAATCTTTTTTGAGCATTTACAGCCGTTATGCTGCCCGAGTCATCCCAGGTTTCTAAGTAGTCTGATGCATTTGCAAACCCCTTCCTCCTATTCCTGATGTCCATTTGGGCAGATTAATCACACTAATCGGTGAGTTGAGGTACTCTGTTGCCTCGACATATATGTTGAAGCTATTACTATGACCCTAGGTGTTTTAGGGAGTCACCTAGTAATCTAGCCATGTTTTGTGTTCCGGTGTGATGATTCTGGCCACCATTCTTGAAAGCATCCCGTGATGCCATGTAGTGGTAGGTATTCTATTCATGGGTTCTTGAACCCGAGATTCACCCTACTTATCTCATGTTGATAGTGTTGCTAGTTCCTTAAGGATATTAGTAACCTTTGCGATAGTCCTCGAGGTTTGTGGTACATCCTTCTTCCAATTATCATGGACCATTCTTGGCAGGAGTTCTTTTGAACTAAAAGGTCACGATAGAGTGCTGCTGATGAGTTCTCCATTCTATGTTGTGACTCTGCCAACCCTACCTTCCTACATGGGTTATCCGGAAGAAATATGTTGAACTCGTTCGACATACTAATCTATGCATCCACAACTCAAAAAGTTATATGTTCCTTTGAGTTGTCCCCCTTCCGTTATATTCCGACCTTCATCTATCAATTGATAGTCAAGAGTATGTGAGCATTCGTTCATCGGTGCCTATTATTCTTGTGGTCCGTCAAGCCGTTCTACTTTAGAATGACTAGGAGAAACAAACTCCAGTACCTCATCCATTTCTAGGATTGGGTCAAAGCAGTTGTATTTTGCAGATCAAACGCAATCAAGCTATTGGTCTGTTCTACCCTGAAGGACTATCACTTTATGTTAGGAATGTCATGAGAATTGCACCTTCCCTTATGAATTCTTGACGTAGTGATACTTCTCGCCATCATTATTCATTCCTCGGTGTCGTGCTGTCGCAACCGGAATACCGACAAGTGATTCATGATGTGTGAAATCAATACTCCTAGCAACCCTTTGCTTGGTAGTTAATGGACATTAATATCATTCTTAGTGTGCTGATTATTGAATCATCACCCTAAGGTTGATCGTGCTACCTACTCCTTATTTCCTGGTGCACTCTTCGATCAACGGGTTAGGATTTTTCCAAACCCTTGCTCTTTTGATCATATCGTCTTGCCCTGAAAAGCAAGATTGTTCTCAAGCTTAGTAACATATCGGTGGTTCGTGATTTTCCGAAGATCTTCTCGGAAGTATTACCTGGCTGTCACCTGACCGCTATGTTGAGTTCATGATCAAGTTGGTTTTCTTATAAATCACCCCTTCTCCAAGAATCTGTGTTGGATATCCCTGAGCTAGTTGGTTGAGCTAAACAACAACTTGGAGAGTTAGAAGATGGAAGATTGTCTGACTTAGTTCATGTTAAGGGATATCCTGGTGTGTGTGTGTGTGTGTTGAAGATAGATGATATCTTCATCGACTGATCCCCGTGATCAGTTGTTGAACCTATTGTCTTGTCCAAACCCTGATTTGAGTATGGGCTATCGTCAAATCAAGTTAAAACCAACGATATTCGTAATGTTGTCTTACTCTTGGTTGATTACTCGAGCATACACCATTACATCTTTTGGTCTGACCAATGCTATCACCGTGTTCACATGATGGTGGAAGTCCAGTGATATGGAAATTCCGATGAGTTGTTGTTGAGCCCATCAGCAACATTTTGTCTCCCCCATGATTCATGTTGAACATCAACCTAGTGTTGGAAACTTTATAAGCAATGCCTTCATATTCCGTTCATGAAGCTTATGCTTGGATGGAAGAAGTGACTTCCTCGAATTCATGTGCATTTGGTGCAAGTTACCGCCGTGATTTCGAGAAAGATAGTTTTTGTTTTCCCTGGTACCATTCCAGGTCAGTTATGCATGTGTGAATGTATTCTATGGTTTGGTAGATTAATTACCTCCACTCCATATGTATTTCCTAGCACACCAAGCCACTGATTGAATTGTTCAAGGAAAAGAAGTCTATGCTTGGGATCTAATCCATGGACTTGCGTAAGACTTCAAAATCCTTGATGATGGTTCCCCACCTGAACTCGATAGTGTTTTACTATAAGACTACTACGTGGTCATGCTCGTCTTGGATAGCGTGTTCACAGGTTTGTAGCAGAACCAGCTCATGTTTTGGAGCTTGCTATCGCAGTTCATTCCCCGAGAATCTCGCAACGTCATCTCGTCAAATTGTGTTGCAAACTCTCATTTTCCTTCTAGACTGGATGGGTCTGGAATATCCTAACACCAACCAGATCTGAATCTCAGGTGGATATGATGGTTGGAATGTACTCCAAGAACTATATTGTTGGTCTCTCTGTAATCGGTAACGTGGATGTTGTGGCCAACACACCTAGCCGGAAGGCCTATTATTGTAGTATCCTGGTTGAAGAAGTTGGTCACCTCCCCATAAGGATCTCGCAGGATCTGCCTCCGTAGTTATTCCTTATGGATTCTTGAGCTTCCGAAGTCCGACCTTTTACTTGATGTTCTAGATATCAAACCATATCTATAAATGGATTACGCTAGCACATCAAGGAGAACATTAGAAGCGGAGTGCTAAATGTCTCTCAGTCGATCGTCCAGATTCTGTTCCCTTAGCCTAGCTAAGGGAAGATCTGAGAAGGTGTTATCTTCCTTTGTATCCGCATCATCCATCACTAGTCATCATGGTAGTATGTCGTGTTGCCAGGATCCTTGCCACGGATGTTGGTAGAACCTTGATGAATATGGAAATGCTTAAGTTCTTGAGAGCACGCATAAGCAAAATCATCCCTTGCATTGTCTTCAACAAGGTAGTCCACATCATCCATCCTAGTCCGAGTATGCCATCTTTTCGAGCTATCTCAAACGATCAATTGTAAATTGCCTTAAGCTGGTATGAAGAGTTTCAATGATTTATGGATCAAAAGTAATTCTTTTTGCCACTTAAGGGAACAGTTCAACGAGTCACCTTCTCCAAGGTGCCCTGTTATGGGTTCATGACAATTATCTCCTCGCAACCTTGAAACCTTGCACCACCTTACTCAAGTGTGGAATTACTACCTACCAACTTGAATCCTCGTCGTCTGATTTCCATCACCCTGATGTGAACTTTGTGTCTCAATTGGAGAGATGTTCCTATGTCTCACTCCATGAGTTGATCCTGAGTTGTTTGATCTTCGAGAAGATCGATCCTTCTAGAGTTTTCCCTTCCCTCTTGTTGTCATGTTGGTGGGATTTCTCCGAGCAAGAAATCGAGACAAAGATGGTGATCGAACCAACATTCTTATGAAGTGCAACTTGGATCGTGAAGATTGGGTTAAGTTTGCGTCCCCCTTCATCTTACCCTACGCTTGAATCTCGGAACGAGATTCTTGTTTAGTGGGGGTGAGTTGTCACAGCCCTAGCTTAGCTTTGCTTACTCTTGCATGATCATCATGGCATCATGTTTATTTTTTTTATGAAACTGAAATGGGGATGATCAAACCCCTAGCACCAAAGCAATGCAAATAGGCCCAACTTTAAATATTTTCAATGAACCCAATATGCCCTTAAAAATGTTCATCATTTTGGTTCTGGCTAAAACCTCTGCCAAAAATGGGTTCATAAATTTTGGAGCCATTTTGGATTTTTGAATTAAGACATAACTATTTGCATTTGGGCATTTAAAATACTATTAATACTTTTAAATGCCCAAATACTTTTGAAAGTAATTTTAGGCTGTTGGGAGTAATTCCAAAGGTGCCTATGATTATTTTCAGAATTTTCTAAAATGGATTAGTATTTCTACTAATTCAAAACAAACAATAGAGAATTAAATAAATGAAAACAGAAAGAGAGAGAGAGAGAGAGATAGTACCTAGGCTTACCTGGCGGCCCAAGTGGCCGGCCCAGCCCACCACCGCAGCCTCCCTGTCGTCTTCCTCCCCAGACAGAAGGACGAGCGCGTGCTCGCCGCGCGCTGGCCACGCGCCTTGCCAGCTCCTGCTTGCCGCTCCCCGTCGATGCCCTGGCCTTCTATGGAGACGCCACGCAAACCTCGACCTCTCTCGCACTCTCCCTCGCCCTCGTCCCCTTCTCTGTCTCTCTCTCACACGCGCGACCGAACGCAGCCGTCGCCGCCGACGAGCTCCCCCATGGCCACAGCCATCTCTGAGCCTCTCTGACGCGCCCCCGAGCTCCGCCGTGACGCCCCGGTCCTCCCCGCCGAGCCACATGACGCCGGACGCCCTGGAGCGCCGTCGTCGATGCCATCTTCGCCCTCTGCACCGACGGCCATCGTCGACCGATTCGTAGAGATCACCGACGACCCCGCTGTGAGCTACCGCTTCGAACCCCTCTCTTCCCTGCCTCGATTGCACCTTGTAGCCCTCGTTGTCACCGGAGCCGAAGCTCGCCGCCGCCGCACCATGTTGCCATCGTGGCTATAGCCACTAGAGCTTCCACCTGAGTACACTACCGTGCTCAAAATGACCCCACGAGACCGTAGGCACCAACATCTCCCCCTCTTGTGCACCGCAACCCCAAACCCGCAACCCACCGTGCTCCGGCCGCCGCCGTTTTGGTCGCCGTCGTTGACTCCGTCCATCCCCGCTCGAACCACGGCCACCCATGAATGCGTCTCTCTCCCCTCTTTCAAACGCGCCCTTCTGCGCGTCGAACGGTGGCCCGTAGAGCAAACCCGAAGCGGGCACTGCCGCGGTCTGTCGTCGCCGGTGGCTGACGTGGCACCATCATTAGGGCCTAAGCACCCTACTGATTACCCCCTGGAGTCAATGACAACCAGGCCCCACCGCCCAACTAACCGGCTAACTAAAATAGATTAGGTTAGTGTAAATTATCGGTTTAGATTGGTGCTAACCTGGTGGACCCCACGTGTCAGCTTTGACTTTGGTCAAGTCAACATTGACCGGTCCCAACCTGTCATCCACCCAAACCAGCCTGAGACACTGACGTATGGGTCCCACAGGTCAGGTTTAACCTGGCCGACCCAGTTGACCTGTTGACGTCACACCTATGTCATGCTGACACAGTAAGTGATTTTCTGGATTTTTAAATAATTCAGAAAATTCTAGAAAATTCCCAAAACTTCTAAAATTCATAGAAAATCAACCGTAGCTCCAAATCAAATAATTTATATATGAAAAATTATCAGAAAAATTCAAGGAATCTGTTTATGGCATTTGCATGCATGTTTGAACCAACTAGGGTTGATGTACAGGGCAATTTGCATAATTGACATTTAAATAAGCACATATGGAGTTTGAATATGAACCCTTGGTTCAAACCAACTTCATTTAATATGATTGCTAGTTGCACTAGCTCAATCACAACATATTGACATGTCATGATCCTGCATCATAATGTGCATTGCATTGATTGTATTCTTTCAGTGTTTGCCGGTGATTGTTCCCCCCTCGGTAGACGTATGTTTCGACGATGTGATCAATGACACCGATGAAGAGTTATTCTACCTTCAGAAGTGCCAGGCAAGCAAAACCCCCTTGTTCATTCCGATACAATCCCACTCTCTCGCTCCAGCTCTCTTTTACCGCATTAGGACAACAACGATTCAACTGTTACATGTTGCGGTAGTTGAACCCCTTTCCTCTGCATGACCTGTCATTGCCACAATAAATAGATGAAACCCACTAGCATGAGTAGGAGTTGTTTGAGCCCTGATGTGCCTACTCATTCATGCTTGTTTGTCATGCCTGCTATTGCATAGAGTTGTGTCAGGTCTGATTCATCGGGAATGAATCGGAGGTGTGTGGACATGTCCTACTGTGTGTGAGCTAAGTGTGTGAACACGTTTTGGTAAAGGTAGCGGTGAGAGGCCATGTAGGAGTACATGGTGGGTTGTCTCATTGAAACCGTCCTCAGGAACTGAGTTCTGTGTCTGTGATCCATGAACAGCTACTACCACTCATTGGGATCCTTAATTGACCCTCTCGGCTTCTTAATCACCCTAGTACTCTGTCCAGGAGTTGCACTAGTTTCTGGTGTTTGTAGGTTATGTGTTGGCGGCCGTGCGTAGCACTGACCCTAGGGGTGGGCTATGATGTGGTAGATACACCGTGGCACGGTCTACTGGGCACCCGTTTGGTGTCTCGAGAACCCTGTTCACATTGTTCGGGGCCGTATGTGGAAACCTCGCCTGGACTCCCTGTGGATGGAACCTGGATAGGTGATAAACCTGGGCTAGAGACTTAAGTGTTTAGGTAGGCCGTGGCCGACACCCTCGTTGGGCTTCCGCTTGAAGGTTGCCAAGTACATGTCGTGTAAACGGCGGTAAGTGGTGGGAGCGTGTGTGAAGAAGTACACCCTGCAGGGTTATCATTATCGATTCCTCGGATATGGAAACTTGGACCCCTTGCATAGTTCATAGACAAGTGAAAGTGGATACTCTAAAACTCGCAAGATAAGTGTGAGTGCTATGGATGGCCTTATCGTAGGGAGACGGGAGCGGATCCATAGTGGTGTATTGAATGGTGAATATCTGGACTCGTGTGCGCCACCTCAAAAGAGTTGCTTGTAGTCGTAGTTCAGGTTAGCACTGGGTCAAAGCTGGCTTGCTGCAGTTAAACTCCACTATCCCTTTGTTGATACCGATGCATATGTAGTTAGTTTTGATGTAAGTCTTGCTGAGTACAATTGTAGTTACATTTGCTTAATTTATGTTTTGCAGAGAGACGTCAGTCTCGCTAGTAGTTCCGTGTACCTCAGCTATGATCTTGTGCCCTCGGCAGGATCTGGTAGATAGCCATGCTTCTTAGCCTCTTTCATTTGTAGATGTCTGTACTCAGACATGTTAAGCTTTCGCATGTGCTTTGATTTGTTTGCTATGATTGTTGGGTCATGAGACAAATGTTTGTAATATCTTGGCTCCTCGGAGCCTAATGAATAAATACTTGAGTCGTAGAGTTATGTTGTGTGTATGATTGGAATGCTTGGTATGTGTGGGATACGACAATCTACTTGTTTATCCTTGGCAGCCTCTCTTATGGGGAAATGTAGTCTAGTGCTTCCATGAGCCATAGTAGTCCGCTACAGCCCGGTTCACCGGAGTCCTGCTAGCCCAGCACTACTGCTGAGGGCACTTGACTGGCCGGCATGTGTTTCACTTTGTTCCTGTGTTTGTCCCTTCGGGGAAATGTCACGCGGTGACATCCGGAGTCCTGCCTAGCCTGCTACAGCCCGGGTTCCCTTAGTCCTGTTAGCCCAGTGCTACAGCCCGGATTCACACACTGCTGACCGACATGTTCGATGTGATTCATGTATGCCTGTCCCCATAGGTTGGTGCCGCTTTGGGTTCACGACTAGCCATGTCGGCCCGGGTTCTGTGTCATATGGATGCTAGCGACACTATCATATATGTGAGCCAAAAGGCGCAAATGGTCCCGGGCCATGGTAAGGCGACACCCGTGGGAATACCATGCGTGAGGCGGCAAAGTGATATGAGGTGTTACCGGCTAGATCGATGTGACTTGGAATCGGGGTCCTGACAGAGTAGCTGTTAATGTAAGTACAATGATAGACCATGTTCAGTCCTTACAAGAGGACTGCAGAGCTAAACCTCTTCAAAAGCATTGGGTTGATTCTAAATTTATGTAAGAGTCCATACGGATCTTATAATGTCCACCAAATGGACGATTACGAGGCTAACATGTGCAGTGATGCTACATAATCAAACAACTATGAAAGTAAGTATGGTCATACAGGGCAAGAGGTACTCATAAGAGCAATGCAGTGTGCAGTATAGTTGCGAGATTCTGTGGTCCCTTGAGAACGAATGTTCTTCTTCTAATAGTTTTCGTACAAGTGAGACATTAAGGCAAATGCAGAAATGTAGTTCAAATTGTGATGTGATATCATAGATAGTACCTTATGCTGTAGCCGAGACCAATGTGTAACAAGATTATTCCAGTCACCGTCGGATTAATGTAGCACCGTAGACTTTACAGAAATTTCATTCAGAGGCTTGCCATCGAAGTGTGCTTGCCTCAGGTAGGAACGATACTTCATCAATGAGTGCTTGAAAAGCGCAACCAACCCTTGCTCGTAATCACAATCCAGTTTGCTCCTCGCCTATTTAAAAGAATGAAATCTTGTGTCTTTTGTCAGCAGAAACATATGCAGTAATGACCATGAATAACATTAGTACATTACTTACACGTAAGTTGCGGAGGAAGACTGGAAATTGTTCTGTGTCTGTGGTATAATCTTTCCATGAAGGAAAGATGCACAGAAAGTTCCTGACAACAACATAAGCTTCATCTTCTAAACTGGGAAGAAATGGAACAGGGGTCCTATTTGCTGCAATTGGGGCTCTCTCTGGTTCGAAAAGGGATTTGGCAACTGGATTTGGTGTATTCTTTGCTAGAATGGGGGTTTTGCGTCATAAAGCTGGTGCTATGTCAACTGGCATAATCATACTTTTTGCTGCAGTTGGGGTCTACTGAGTTGGGGCATCAGAAATGACCAGTGTAGTAGGGCTAGAGTCTGCTAGAGTTGGGGTATTTTGTGGGTCAGGTGATATTGCAACTACACCTAATGGGCTATTTGATTTGTCAGGTGCCACTACCTTTTCCAAATACTTTGCTTGTGCTCCTCCATGATCAGCAATCGCCCTCTTCCTTTTGAACGTCTGATACACAAGAACATCATTTGAATGGATAAATATGGTATGATGACAGATGGAATATGTACTGAAAATGGATAGGCAGCGTATTCACATACACGATGTGTAAACTAAGCTAATGGCAGTTCAACAAAGTAGAAGCAATGCAAAGCATCAGTTGCAAGATATGTGCGAGCAATGTAACCTTGGAAAGTTAGAGCAAGTACCTTGATGGGTGAATAAGATAGGGCATCTTCCTCTGACTCCTCCACTAGGGAGCTACATTGACTTAGGTCTCCCTCTAGCTCAGAATCACTGTTAGGATCATATTCTGAGCATGAATCTGTAGGTTGAGAGCGTTTGCATTGCATTGCATCCAGACTTGATTTTAGTCCCTTAATGTCAAGTTTGACAGCCATGGCATTGTTCTGCTTTATTATTTTCATGCGCGCAAGCTCATAATCATTATGATGCTGTTCAGAATCTGAGATTCATGAAAACATAAAAAGTAGTCAGACTATCTATGGAATGCATTGCGGATTCAACTCGGAGAGTGTCTCCCTATAAATCCCTGCATATGCAAAGTTCACCTCCCCAACTGTGCTGACCAGACCACACACAGAAATACAAACCCCTTATGTCTCTATAACAGGCAGGCACACATTTCAAAACTGAAGTAGGAACATTAGAATCATATGAAATTCATATTTGAACGAATAAACTAAGCAATTATGAGTGGCGTAATGTTTAGCTTCAAGGGTGGAGTGTTGGTAGTGCGACACAAAGCAAGTAGGAAGATTGTATTCCATGTAAAAGATCGAAACCGATATAAAAGCTGGAAATGACACTTTCTTTCTATACAATGCAGTGTTCGTTACCCACACATGATGGAAGAGATCACATAGAGAAATACTATTCACTCATGTCTGCGGTTCCAGTATTTAGAAACAGGGTGGTCCACCCTAAAAGAATATTGACAACAAATATGACAACGCAAGCATAGATGTAGTGAATCAATCATTTACTTGTGAGCTTACTAGGACAAGTATGTAGAATTGTAACTGCGGTAAGAGACCGTCCAAAATCTGAATGAAGAAGTTTGTCTAGCACTTATTGTTTGCAACTAATCGACGTGAATAATTGGATATTATATCGAATAAGTAAGAAAGACAAGTAAAATTGTCAACAAACCTGGCTTGCAGTAGTAATCTGGGTCAATGTCACTACGACCAACAATCCAAAATGACTAGTTTCTGTTCCGAGGGCCGGAATTTTGAAAACCCTATGAACTTTAGACGTACTAAATTTACCGAAATACATCTGAACCATTAAGTGTAGGTAGCACTGAGCACACAACAAACCCTAATGACAGTCCTGCCTAATGAGTAATGAATCAATTAGAAAATGGGTGATGAGGAGTGGCTGCTGAGTGTTGAGGACGTAACTCAGGATAAATCGAGTTAGCTTGGTGGGTGCTGCATGCCTGAGCCCTAAACGAACTGGGAAGGTAGGCACGGCGGCGCGCCCGGGCAGCGGTGACGCTGTTGGGCGAGCGGCTCCTGGCCTCCTGTTAGTCCGGCGTCTCCTCCTAGAGTTATGCCGTCCGAGGACGGCATGTCGCCGGCGAGGCAGGTGGCTGGGGGCGAGTAGAGATGGGAAGCGCACAGTAGAACAAAGGGGAATCGGGGCCTAGGACGACCCAAAATCCCAGGGTGGGCCGGCCCACCGTTGGCACCCTGTAGAGATACACACCCGAGCGGCGAACATGCATTTTCGAAACTAATTTAGGAACATTTAGCTGACCAATTAAACAACTTTGTTTTAATAATATCATATTCATATTTGAACAACTAAGCTTGTTTAGCTTGATGGGCGGAGCAGTGTTATTATGACACGAAGCACGTATTCTGATCGTATAGTGATCATAAAAGGGGGAAACTCTAAGCATATTTTTTTAGCAAAAGAGGGTTTCCCCTCCGATTTATATTAAAGAAACCACCACGGAACCAACATGATCAATTAAACCCTAAGCATGACCAATTAAATCGTATTATGGCTGTGCCATGGCAGATTTGAAGCTGCAAACCGGAGAAATGATATTTAGCATCCATTGTTTACTTCGAACTAAGAACTAAATTCTAAGAGCTGAAAAGAAAGTAGAGTAACCAAGTTAAGATCTATTTTCTGGTTGAGATCAAAAAGTTGAGGAGATATGAAGTACCACCTCTCTTGTGGAGCCATGTAGGCATCGGGGGTGCGATGGCTGTCGGTGGCGTTGAAGCAGATCTGCGACGGTAGACGGGTGCATCGGCGGTGGAAGAGAAGGTCGTGTGAGCGGCCCCGGCAAAGAGGATGACGGTGCTGATGAAGCGAGAGGACGCGATGCAAGGCTATTGGTCCGTCGCCGTGGTGAGAAACGTCCATCTCTAGTAGTGGACGACGCGGTCTTGGTAGGCGCTCCGGCATGGTGGAGGACGGTGGCGATGGATGTGGTGGAGGACGGCGGCGATGGATGGGGTGGCGGATGGAGGCTGGTGTGGGGATGGGGTGTTCTAGTGCGGACGGTGTATGAATGGGAAAATGGAGGGAGAGGTACGGGGAACCATGTTTTTGGGATGCGCCTGTCTGAAATATGGGAAAGTTATGAACTTAGCCCCCGTTAAAAATTTGGACGTCTCGTCGGTTGGGGATAGGATGGTAATCTCGCATCTCGCCAATATTTGCCCAGAGCAAGTTCGGGCGAGGAGAGGGTGGTTGGCGCCCATGGTTGGCGCCCACGGTGTATGAATGGGGCTGACAGGTAGGGCGGTTGTGTCACGTCTGAGTGAAGTTACAAACCTGCCCCTATTGAAAATATTTACCTACATCGATTTTGGCCGAGTCGAGTTTGTTTTGCGCCCACCGTGTATGAATGGGGAATGGAGGGAGAAACAGAGGTCTTTCGGACGGGCATGAATCAAATGAGTTTTGCCGCCCATGTTTGACGCCCACCATGTCGGAATGGGCTCAGAGGTGGTCGTGTCACGTCTAATTGAAGTTACTAACCTACCCCTATTTAGAGCAGTGGAAATTGGGCCGATGGATTGTCTATGTAATGGGTAGACAGTAATTTCCATCTCACAAACACTTGGCTTCAGGCACCCAACATGGGAGTGGACATTTTGCTGCTTCTTTCAAATTTTTGGACAATAAGCATCCACGTTTACCCTGGCAACTAAATTCGAATCCATTTTGTATTCCTATATGAATCTTTATAAATCATTCTATGTGTTTTTATATATCTTCAAAAGGACAACAAAGATGTATTCCACTGTCATATATGAATATGGTTTACAAATGCCGATACTCAAATTCAGAAACTAGAATCCAGTTTAAGGTGAATTCGAATATTTGGAACACTTCATGTCCATCTCAAATGTCACACGCAGCATAATGTGTACTCCCATTTAGATATGTACACAAGCGATGTATCAAGATTCAAATACTGAGTCAATCAACCAAGAATGTACAGAACTAACAGACATATAAACACTTATAGAGTATATGGATCAATAATATCAACTAACATACATAAGCCAGGCCGCTGTACTTTTTTTGGCTACAACAGCATCCTTTTTTAGCCAGCATCTTGGCCCTTTTCGATGCGTGCCACTTATGGTCCACCTATACTACTACTATTGCTGAATGCACATTCAACCCGATTGGCATATTTGTAGGTTTGGCACAACAATCCAAATGAAATGTCTCCGAGTCTTATCAATTAATACAGACTTGTGCTCAAATAATATTACAAACCAAAAAAACAATTATTACATGATCTCTAAAAAACGGTTTGATTGATTACATGAACAGACAACACAAAGGTTATTCAACTATGGAAAGAACAATTCACCTATGATTTACCAAGTAGGAATTTAATTTCCTGTTTTCCTTCAGGACCTTAACAATCTGGTCAGTCTCAGCTTGCTTCGTTTTCAAACCCACCAAATATTTAATGGTTGTATTGAGTACTTCTTGTGATTGTGCTGTTTGCTTCCTCAACATGTCAACTTCATCTCTAAGTGCAGAAGTAGAATCTCTTTCTACCACTAGTTTAGCCTCTAGAGCATCAGCAGTTGGCAATTCATAATGCACGATTGGGCCGGTGCCACTGTTGTGGGATGATGCAATGTCCATGGGGACCTCGCTCTTTGATCTTGGGTTAACCTGTTTTGCCATTAAAGTTCCAATTGGATTCAAAAAAGTTGAAGTTAGCAAAACATCTCAACTGGGAGTTATAACAGCAAACCAATTAAACAAACAAGGAATTAAAGAGTTTCAATTAGATGCTGAAAAGTAGTTATTAACATCATTGTAACCCGCTGTTGCAGCAGCAAAGCAGTTAAACAAACAAGTAGATATTTAAGTTAAGGAAAACAGGTAATTCTTAATAGTAAGTATCAAACACATAGATAGGCGCAGTCTACAATATGATTAACAGGTTGTGCCATTATGTAATCAGGAGCAAACTAAATTAAGCCAAGCAACGTAATTGAACAATTTTGCAATAAGTGGCTAACTAAAATTCCGAGAAGCAGGTAACTGAACTTATGCTAGTTCTTTGTACAGGCACACTACAACTACTTTTTCGCTTACAAGGTTGTACGAAGGAGTCCATGGCATCAATTGCTTGGATACGCAGTCCCAATACTTCTTTCTTCCCACACTGCATGGGTAAGTCGAATGGTTAATCTGGTAAGATGGTGCGTCCTTGATATGTTATATGAGGACGTGTAGTCAGACTAGTTGTAGCAAACACATCACACTGTCTTTTACTGTATATTTCATGCGATTACTTTTGGCATATCAAGATCTAAGCAATCTACAATAGGATGAAAAGACTGGCATCCTTCACATTATTGGTGAACTCAGTTCATAGAAACAAGCAATTCAACCATTTTGTGGGTAAATCAAAAGCGCCACTGGAATTTTTTCACTATCCAATCATACACGCAAAAAGGGGCGACACCACCATAGGGGCTGGTATGGGCGGCCGCCTCAGGTGGCTGGAAAGTGTGCACCTAGTTTGAGTCGTCCAGGTTGGCCCACGCTAGTTTTGTTCATCCCAACGAACGAGCAGGCAATGTAAAAAATGAAGAAAAATGTTTCAATTTGGATGGGCCAATAACATAAGTGCAAGGCAGGCCCTATAGCAGGCTCGCGGCCCAAACGAGCGCCTCCCATATCGATCGACGGCAGGAAAAATCCCAATTAATTCGCTCCAGCCTCCAGTCTGGTTCGCTCCTAACCTAGCCGCCGCTGGACAGACTGACACAGCACTTCCTCGAGCCCTCGTTGGAGGGTGGTCGCCGGGCTTCAAGCGAATGGAAGGACAAGAAGATGAAGATCCAACCCTGGGTGTAGCCTGCGTAGGAGGCAGCGGCGGCAGCACGGGCATGGCATCGAGCTTGCGCAAACGGACATCCGTAGCTTGCAAGAGTAGCATGCACAACAAGCAGGTACATCACATCCCTGATTATATCTAATTCAACTCTTCAATTTCTGGCCAATAGTTAAACATGACGGTGTTGTAAAACTGCTTGTATGTAGGGAATCTATGAGAAAATGAAACCAATTTCTACTTATTTTATAACTCCCCCAATCAATACTGAACTGACTAAATCTGATGTATCTAATCAAGTTTCCGGTGCAAACATACAAGCTCATGTTGTTCTTGAGCCTGAAGTGTCTAATGAACAGACTACTAATCAAGGATTTGATGTACACATTTTACATGCTCCTGGTGATGAACATATAGTGTCTAATGAGGGATCTAATGCAAGTTTTGCAAGCTCATTGAAGGATTTAGTGTCTAATGATAATCTACTATGTTGAGAGAGACAGAGATTTGCAGGCATTGATGATAAGCAAATTATAGTGCATTTTCATAGCTTGAGGAAACGTCGAGGCCATCTACCAGAAAGTCCCCGTATCATGACAACGTAGCATAAATAATTTTCTAATATATTGTTTGAAACTATTTGCATACTTGTGCAGGATAGATATATTGATATGCAGTTTGCACACTGGTTATATGTGCAATTACACTTCGATATTTTCATCCAGAGAACGAATAATTCAAGAAGGTACAGACCATGTTTGTAGTCCTTGTACACCATGTTGCATTTTGTGTTTTTTGGTGCTTGCATCATTTAGTGTTTATAATCTGAACTACTTTGGATCATTAGCTGGTTTTCAAAGTGCATGTAGCTTCACATTTCTCAAGTTATGTTGATTTCCGGAGTGCAAGTGCCTTCATATTTTTTAAGTTAAATGTTCGCCCCTAGTAACTTGAATTCATGGATCAGCCACTGCACACAAATCATACACGAATGCCAGTACGAATTAAATGAAATGCAGTGACTTACGCTAGCTCGTTGTACAGGCTCATAGTAAGGGGTTGTGTAGTTAAGGCACCGAAGCAGCGTCCACCCCGACACGACCCTGGTCTGCCTGGTGCGCCTACATTTGAGAATGCAAACGAATCTTGTTTCATTTGCAAACGAATCTGTATGTATTACCATGCCCATGTTTTCCTTGCAATAATTAGTCATTCGAAATGAGATACTCCATCCGTTCACTTTTGTAAGTCATTTCAGACAACTTAAAATGAACTATTTTGCACATTGTCTGAAATGTCTTCAAGGTCTTATAAAAGTGAACGGAGGGGGTACTATAAATTAATTAATGAGGACTTATTTGAAAAAAATCGAAACGGTACCCACGCTAACATGGATTAGAGTGTGTGTCACATAATTAGTTATTTGAATTAGAGTGTGTGTCACGTAGTTAGTTATTTGAATTAGAGTGTGTGTCACGTAGCGATCTCCAATTCTAACGTGGATTTCGCATTACACTGTATCCACGCTACTTTTTTAATACAAATTCATGTGTATATGATGAACACCATGGTAGTGAGAAAACTTTTGGATGGATTCAAACATATGACCTACAAAATAGCACAACGAACTAAGTCAATGTCAACTTTTCGAAACTTAGTATGGCACGAATTCTAAATAATTACCCGTATGCCTGGTCCTCGGTTCAAATATTACAATGTACACCGAATTGAAACATCGATATTAAGTCTCGTACTATGTACATTCAAATGTTGTTTTAGCGCCCCCCCCCCCCCGCACAAACGCTACATACTTCCTGTATCGGTCAATCTTCCTCTCCTAACCACCTTAGGAAGGTATCGGTTTCCAACAAACGTTCATTCTTTCTCTCCATGTTTCGATCTCTAAGTCTCTCAACTACACAACCCCTTTTTCCACTCTGTTACCAAATGTATTTACCTCAC
>NC_041390.1:600388322-600404734 GCF_002162155.2 Triticum dicoccoides | reverse complement strand
TTCTTTCGGACGGCGGGCCACACTCGCTCAATCTCACTCTCTTTATCTGAGTCTCATTTAACCTCGTTTTCTTTCACACGCAAATGATATATCTCCCTATTCGGGCCTCGATCGACACACTCTATGCTCTCTCACGCAGATTGTCTATCTAGGTCAGTCCATCCAAGCCGCCGCCACTCTTTCGACCTCATGGTGGGCCAGGCTCACTCATTCTCTCTCTCTCTCTCTCTCTCTCTCTCTCTCTCTCTCTCTCTCTCTCTCTCTCTCTGTATGTCTCGATTGACCTCGCTCTTTCTCGGACAAAAACGATATATCACCATGTTTGAGCCTAATTTGACCTATTCACATTGTACACTCTCTCACGCACATCGTCTATCTAGGTCACTCTCTCCAACCCGTCTCACTCTTTTGATCGCACGGCGACCCTATGTGATCGGTTGACCTTTCTTCCTCCCACGCACAAAATATATCTACACGTCTGTGACTGGATCATCTGTCAAGCTCTATCTTACAGCCCTCACCCTTTCCAAAAAGCTCAATCAGACAATATCTCTCCAGAGCATATATATATTTGTTCAATGAATGTCAGACCACACTCACTTTGTCTCTCTATCTATATGTCTCTCGATTGACCTTGCTTTCTCACACCGTATCTTCCACGCGTTGAAGCTACTACCTCTCCATCCCTCGCAAATCCGGAGCTATTTACATTGCGAGGGGAACTCCAACCTTGGATTAATTTGTGTAGGCATTTGTTCCAGTCGGTTTCGATTATGTTTTCGTAGCATTCGGCCCACAACTACTCCAAACACCGTTGCAACCCACGCAACTCCCCTAGTTGATTTCCCTCTAGCTCGGTCATCGCTCTCTCGCACGTCCTTTCTCGCCTTCAACGTCGCACCATGGTATTATTGAAAAAACTATGTTGTTCTCTTTAATTATTATAAATAAGCTACAAAACTACACACCGATAGTCCACTTGGAATGGAACAAATTTTGACCCACAAATTAAAGTGATACAAACTACACACCGAGGGGCCCACGTGTCATGAAACAAATTTGGACCCATATACAAATTAAAAAATAAAGGACGAGAATCGAACATGCGACCGGGCCTTCAAGCCGCACGTCAATAGGCAACATATGTAGAATAGCAATGTTTGTTGTACCCCCTTTGTTCACATAATGTTTTTATATTACCACAGCCTAATTAATGGATAACATGTAATATTATTTTTAGTACTATTCGCCTTCACTTACTGGTGGGTTCCATGTGTGCTCTCTCTCTCTCCTCCCCTTCTGCGTTTAGACGCCCGGGCAAACAGGAAGAACTCGCGGGCGATGTTGCCGTTGACCATATCTGGACGCGTTCACAAGTAACGGCACCAATTTCATGTACTAGCAGCACTAGTCGGTGTGTATGTGCAATGCACGTTAATTTGGAAGTATATTAAGTGCATGCGGATATTAACTACTAGGATATTATTTGCGTGTTGTCATGTCATTAGCACCATTTTTGGCATGAAATTAACTGCACGCTAAACGTGTTGAGCGCTCGACATTGAAGCAGTCTAGGTCGTTGGATGACAAGGAATACATGTGGCTTGATGACGTTTTATATTTAATTTGATACGGCTCTAGCAGAACATTCAATCGATCAAACCATACATTTCGTTCAGTCTGACTCCAACTTTAAATTATACGATGATCGATATAAAATAAACAGAAATGATAAACGTTTAGATTTTAAGCATGGCAATCCGAATGTTTTTCATGGCAAATTTAGATTATGCGGCGGCGGCGGGGGCGTCTCGCAGTGGGAAGCAGCTCCTTTGCCGTGCTCTTTGTGTCGTCGGGCCACTGACCAATGGCGACGGCGGTGTCTTGCACCGTTGTTGGCGTACTCCTGGACGTTGGCCTAGCTTCAAGGAAGGCCAAAATGTTCTGGACTTCAGAGCGAGTCAACTGGCGGGAGGAGGCGACTGGCGTTGGTGCAAGGAAGCGGTCGACGGCGGCCATCCATGCCGCTGAGGGGGGCACTGGCACCCGCGCAGGGACAGGCGCTATCAACGGCGCGGCGGAAACATTCATGTGCATGGGCACCGGCACGGGCGGGCACGTCAGTGCACGCGCAGGCGCATGTGCTGGCAGGTGCACGGGCACCGGCACGGGCGTGCGCATCAGTGCACGCGCAGGCGCATGCTCTGGCAGGTGCACGGGGATGGGTGCTGGCGCAGTCGGGGCGACGGGAGTCGGAACGGGAGCGGGGACAGGCGCGGCGTCTTCCTGCAAGGCCAGTTCAAGCTCGTCCCAAAGCGCCTTATGTTCTTGAGACTCCGGCTGGGTGTCTTCCTTAGGAAACTGGAACACTAAGGGCAGACCATCATGATGCGGCATGGCGTATGTTTAGGTCAGGCTAGTTGGAGGTAGACGACAGGAGAATCAGAGAGGAAGAGAGAGGATTGTAGCGATACCAGTTAGTGCGGGGTTGATTTTAAACTGCAGCGCCGACGACATTAAAAGTGGGAGAAGTTGGGACGACGGTGGGCGGAGGAGCCTGGTCAAAGGGCTCACCTCCCGGTGAGCCTGCACAGCGGTCTGCTCGCATGCCTCCCGTCGACTCACACACTTGCTCGGATGGCACCTGCCGATGAGAAGCGGGGACTCGTGGCGGCACGTAAACGCTAATGGTTTCAATAGTGAAAGTGTTCGCCTTAACGTGACAGGTCTTTGTTCCAAAATACTTTGGCTCTTCATTTGTGCAACTTGTCATAAGCAGCTTGTCTCAAATTGAAGAAAAAACTTACAAAGTAATATTTGTGCCATATCACGTGACCATGCTTAGTTTCAAGAATTTATGCTCACTTTTGGATTTTCTGAAATTTAAGATCCAGGATTCGAAACAATATCATAACCTGCATCATGTAATAAATTTTCAAGCCGTACATCTGTCATGTTGTATTCTTAAGAAAGGATTTGGTCAAACATTTTGCTTAGTTAGACTTCAGACAAGTTATATATGCAGAGTAAAAGGATAATCCCTCCGTATCAGTGCATTGCCTGATATATTAACTCAAGTACTAGGCATGAACAAACGGGATCAATTCTGCGCTCATCCCGGTGTAGTAGTAGAAGTTATAGGCAATGCAGTTGACGGGTGAACTTGATGAGCGGCGACCGAGGGAATTGAACCGTGCTCGGCACGGTAGGTAACGTTGTCTAGTTACTAAAGCATCCCTCCGTTGTTCATCGGTAGTCATTATGGACCGGGGACATGAGGGGAATTTCCTAGGGCTGGAATTCTGGCCGCCAGATATTTTGACTTGAAACGCCGAGGCTCGATGGTTGGGGTTGCCTAATGTGCGTACCACGCACGCCACCGAAGGACACGAGACCGATTTTTTTAGGATCAACACGAGCCAAGGTTTGGCTGGTACGCCGTTGGGTCCTACCATTTGAGAATATGAAAGGAACCTTTTAAATTGCCGAACGAATCTATGTGTATTACAATACCCGTATTTTCCTTGCAAATACTAATCTCAGCGTGGTAATTGATTTATGACGAGTTGTTGAATTAGAGTGAGTTTGTGATATAGTGATCTCAATGTGGATTTCACATTTCATGGTATCCCTAGTAAGTTTTCCAATGCAAATTCAAATTTAAAAGATGAACAATATGGAGGTGAGAAAACTTTGTATGTATCAAGCATATGACCACACACACACACACAGAGAGACACACACGCACGAACACAACAACAATCCAATAAGTATAGTGCATCTATTTTTCCAAACCATGCATGTATGACACGAATTAAAAAATACTCCTTCTATTCCTACATATTTGTCTTTTAGAGAGTTCAACAAGTGACTACATACGGAGCAAAATGAGTGAATCTAGACTCTAAAATATGTCTATATACATCCGTATGTGCCAGTCCATTTGAAGCCTCTAAAAAGACTAATATTTAGGAACAAAGGGAGTAAAATGTAAGACATCCATGGTCCTCAGTTCAATATTTAAAATGAACATGAAACTGAAACATGAATATTAAGTCTAGTACTACAGTACATGCAAATGTTATGTTTAGGCGGAGGTATGATTGTCGGGGGTCAACCCCTCGACCTTAGATAAAATTGTTGAGCTCTGTTTAGGGTTGTTTAGATTATATTTGTCCCCACCCTCCCAACTACCGATTGGTTGTGCAACCCCACCCCTCCTCCCCAGGAGAATATCATGTGCCCCCATACCTTAGATGCTATATGCCGATACGAGTTGCTTGGAGCTTGTAGATCTGAGATATAGCAGATCACATCATGTGTCTTAATATTTTTGCAGGAAACCTTGATGAGTTTGAGAATTGCACACAATTTGTACAAAAACTACTTAGATGCCATTTGATCCCATATCCAACAACCTCGAAGCTCGTATCACCGTAGCATCTAAGATGAAGGAGGACATCATATTCTCATGTATGTAAGAATATCATGTGCTACCACACCTTAGATGCTTTGGTGATACAAGCTCTTCGGAGGCGTTGGATTTGTGACCCAACACCTCCTCGGTGGTTCGAATGGTTTTTTGCAGAAAAGCCCCAAAAGAGTTCGGCCAGTGCTTACAAGAATAAAGACTGCTCAGATGCCATTGGATCTCAGATCAAATGACCTACAAGCTCGTATCACCGTAGCATCCAAGCTGCGATAGCACCTTATGTTTTCTCGCACAGGAGAGTATGAGGTGCTCCCGTACCGTAGGTTCTATGGTGATACGAGTTCACTGAGATCTAACGGTCCATAGTAGGAGGTTTGAATGTTTTTGCAATATACAGCTGATATAGTTTGGGAAATGCGCAGAAAGTACAAGTACTACGCATGTGCCATCTGATCACTGATCATACGACCTAGATGCTCATATCACCGTAGGAGGTAATTAAGCTATGGGGAACACCTAATATCAGCACCGGGGAGCCGTTGGATCGAAGATGCAGCGGCACACACGAGGCCTGAATGTTTTATTTGCAAAAAAACCTTTGGAGAGTTTGGAAATTGCGCATAATTACAAAGACTACTCCCAAGCCATTGGATCTCACTTCCAACGGTGTAAAAACTCGTATCACCATAGTATCTAAGATGCGGGGTGGATGTGATATTCTATGCCGCTGTCATTTTGTTCGTAAACTTGCAAAAAACATGTAACTCGTGCCGTTACTTGTCTAACCGCGCAAAGTGTTTGTTCAAAAAAACCATCCTACACTGAAATATTGGAACAACACACGGGGGTCCCACTTGTCATTAATCAAATTTGGACCTAAAACTAACAAATCTGAAAGACAAGATTTGAACTGGCAACCTAGACTACAAAGCATAAGTCGATAGCCTGAAAAAACGAACGGTTGTTGGCTTTGTCCCATAACTTGATTTTATACAGTACTTGCGTTGAGTAGAGTAGAGGGAGTGCCTCGTCAACACATGCATGACCGTTGTCTCACTTACTGGTGGGTCCTAGGTCTGCGATCCCAATCTCTCTTCTCTCCATCGTCTAACCTTTGCACGAGCACACACGAAGAGTGGCGCTAGATTGCCGTGGTGTTATTACAACTAAAAAAAGCTAGGAAAATAGAAGAATCGCCTAGAACAAGAGACATTGTGGCTGGTCGAGATGGAGCTAACCACATCTATCCTCCGTGCAACATTTGCATGATGAAGCTGTGTGTCTAGTGGGGTGTTTTCGACCGACTGGTTGGGTCCCGAGGTCGAACCATAGGTACTACGTCTGATACATTTTTTTACACACACATTTTTCCTCTGTGCCGAGACGTGGCACACCCTACCGCACGGTTTTGGGGTCCTCCTGGGTGGTGCACGCATATATTCTTCTTGACATGGGATGCCCTACCACGCATTTTCTGGGTCCTCCTCGGTCGTAGCGCCGAAGCAAGTAAATGAGTCATCAAATCACGAAAGACCACCTTTCCCGCCGAGTACATCAGTGAAGCACGGTGGCTAGCTAGTTGGGCTAGTTCAACCGATTAGCTAGGCCGTCGCCACATTTGGTTTTTCACCCCTTTTTTATCTACTTGCCAGCAGGTAAATTTAAATATCCACTGCAGCGTTGCTCTGGTGTTTGGGCGCGGCAGGATTTTTGATTGACGGGAGCAGGCGCGGCAGGATTTGTAGTTTTTAGATTGACGGGAGTAGGCGCGGCAGCAATTAGTCACGATGACTCCGCCTGTAAAAACCCACTACTCCCTGATGTGAGAAGTCGTCGACTGGTGTTTTACCGTGGTGAAAACCAAAAGATTCCCTGCTCCCTCCGCCTTCCCGTAGATTGCATTGCCTTTCAGCCATTTCGCCCCCTTTGCTTACTCTCCCCATTGCTTCTACCTGGTGCCATGGCGGCGCAGCAGATCACGGAGTCCGAGGTGAGGCTCCTGACACATGAGCTCCATGCCAAGGATGCGGAGCCCAGGGCCAAGGACGTGGAGCTCCATGAGCTCAAGGAGGAGAGGAGTGCCATGCTCCTCCGTTATGTGCGGGAGTTCACGGAGCTTCAAAAGCGGCAGGCGTCCACCACAAAGATGCTCGAGGCGTCGGCGGCGTTGTTGCAGAAAGCGGGAGATACAATAGGCCATCAGGGGAGCCGGCTGGAGCGCGAGCGGGCCGATCGTGACAAGGTCCAGGATCGCCTCAGCCACTTGGTGAACCAAGTTGCCACACACGTGTGTTGCGGCTGCGCGATGCCTACCGTCGTGCCAGTGCGATGATGTCGGCCGTTGGGCTAAACCCGTTCGACCACCCGGTCGACTTCAACGAGCTGCGGCTTCCTGACCTGGTCTCCTTCTTCACCTATATCTCCGACGAGCTGAGCCGTCTCCGCGTGATGGTGGGGGTGAGCTAGACAAGGAGGGCGAATCCTTTCAGGGCTCCGTCACCAGAACCCATTCGTGCCATTGGACGCCGTCTTTGACAAGCTGGCTCCCGTCGACCGGGAGCGGGCTCTACGGGCGGTTGCACCCTGCATCACCAACGTCGTGCACCTCAAGAAGCAGAGGGACTTCGGTGGTGTTTAGGCGCCCTCTGCATGGGCATGTCCATGTCTCGGCACAACATGACCGTTGGATCAAACTCAGACGATGCAGATCAGTCACTGTAGCACAAAGCGTGTGGGTGTGTTTGGTTGCATTCTCATCTCAATATAGTTGTTTCCTCTTCGTGTATTTTTGTCAACCTACTAGTGTGGACTCATGCACCCTTCATGAATTCTGCCAAACACCCAAAAGTGGGTCGAGAAGGGAACTTTCGCTCCCATCTCGTGCACCCTTCATACACCCTTCCTAACACTATTCGTGCTTCATATGGTTCATGTTTTGTGAAGTGCTGTAGCACCGTACTCTCTGTGCGCTGTGGACCTAGTTATGTTAACCTTGATCTCACCGTTCATTCTCGACCGGACGGTCGAAAAAGCGGTACTATGTTACATATAGGAGTAGTTGACATGCGGACAACATCATTTGTTATCGTCATATCTTACTACATTAGCAACAAGATTGTGTAGTACTGACGTATGAACCACTGCACATGCCTAGTAGTAGGAGCACTTTGTATGTTCAAGTGGCTGCCGTATTTTGCACTCCTCCGTCGTAAGAGTGGAAACGCTTGCTGTAATCATTTTTTTCTTCAGAAAAACAGTGGACATGCTCTACCGTGCGGATCCTCCTCCAGCCATGCACTAAATTACTCACTTTCGCCGACGTGTAGGACAGCCAGCACCTGGGTCCACCAGCCATGCACTAAATTACTCCGTAGTAGAGTGACGGTAGACTACCCCAATCGAACCGTCGCAGTAATGCCCAATGAGCCGTCAAATCACAAAACCCCCTCCTTTCTAGCAGTAAGTTGGACGGACGAAGCAACCATCATTTCACTCTTCTCTCTCAGCTTCCTCTCTTGAAGAAAACCCCCACTTGCTTCGCTTCTCCCTCATCTCATTCCTCCTTTCACTCTTATCCCTCAGCTTCCTCTCTTGGATGGACGCCGGAGCACCGGTCGACATGATGTCTATGGCTCTGGCCAAAACCGTCGAGGCTCATGGTACGAAGAAGCGCAAGCACCCCGCCGAGACTACCGCAGACAAGCTCAAAGCCATCTCCCTGTCCAAGCCCCCCTCTCCGGGATCCCTCATTAAGCAAGTCCAGGTAATGTCTCTTGTTGATGATTTTTTTTCTCGATCTTGATCGTGTTTTTTCATCTAACATGCAGTACTAGTACTGGTAGTACAACTTTCTGGGTGATCTTGCATGTGATTTTAGTGTGCAAAATGGCGGTTCTAAATTCCTCTTTTGACCAAACATGCAAGAGGTTGACAATGATTTATTATAGACTACTTTCAACTACTCCCTCTGTCCCAAATTTCTTGTCTTGGATTTGTCTAGATACGGATGTATCTAATACTAAAATGTGACTTGATACATCCGTATCTAGACAAATCTAAGGCAAGAATTTTGGGACGGAGGGAGTACTTTATGAACATCAATGCTACCTTTTAAGAGTGTATATTTGCCTCAGTAACTTGTGTTATGGATATAGCATGTAATCCCTCTGCTCTCATGCCTTTGAAGACATGTTCTAGTGTCTTTGTTCACTCATTTCTGTGTGTATATGTAGTCATATATGGAGTATAATATTGAAAATCATCTTATATTTCTGAATGGAGGTAGTAATAAAATATGGTTTTTGTTTGAATTAGAAACAGGTCCGCGGTGGAGATGAAGTTCTCAAAGACATGCCATGTGAACTGGAAGACCTGATGATGAGTTCTACTGCTGAACTATCCAGATGTTGTGTCCTTGTCGCCACGTGTCCTAAACTACTGTTTTCCTGTAGCATTATTGTCAGGCGTGTTCTCGAGGCTATACTTGACCACAACAATTTCCTAGTTGTGCCTTTGATTACGAATGGTGTGGTTCTTGTAAAGCTTCCCAACAAATCTGATGCGGCCTGTCTTCAACATCATGTTTATGAGTGGAAAGACCACTCTGTTAGGTTCTCCAAGGTTGACAAGATGGTGATGGTGCATGTAGACATCTCACACGAAGTCCATGGCCTAGTCAGTTATGCGGGGTTCATCCCATAGGTCGGTGGCAAGAAATAGTCTGCAGAGTTTAGTTAGTGCAACTTTGCTTGTCTGTAGTAAGTAGTATTGTTCAATACTTCATTTGTGTTTGTGAACCATGTATTGTTTATTAGTACAACCGCTTTTGGTGTGTGGTCAGTCCTGAGAACGGTCTATGTTAATGTCTGTCCACTCAATTCAGTCTGTATATTTTGAAGTATCCAGATCATATTTTTTGTGAGGACGGTTTATCAATTATGGTTACACTCCAATATCTGTATGCATTGCAGGGTTTATTGCACCCACTAGGATTTCCAGTCCCATGGATGTTCGGTCCATACGATTTGTCACGACCTTTGGACTGTCCTGCTTATGGGAGTAGGCGGGGCCCCTTCATGCCACGCGTAGTTGGACGATCAATCTTTTGTTTAGTACTTCAACATAGTGATTTCCTGGTAAGGATTCACTTGTGTCAAATCAAGTAAATCTTATTGATTTACTGTCTAAATCTTATTGATTTAATGTCATGCTTTCTTTCTTTTCCTGCAATTTTACGATTTAGGTTTTGCCATGTGACATTCATCATAGAATAAACCATTTGGTTTGCTCTACGATGGCTATTTTTGCAGGTTTCACTTCTTATGTCGTGTCAGTAATGAAGGCACTGTCCATCACTTATATTATAGGAAAACGTTGGACCAGTCTATTGTCTGTGTACAAGCTGAATCCCTATGATGAACTGCAGTTTGGTTTAACAAAAACGCCACAATTAGTCCTTCTCGCGTGTAAAAGAAATGAAGAAAAAAACAGAATCACGGTCATGGATCCTAGTCAAGTTAGAAAGCTGATCATAGCAGACCAGACACGATCGCCGCTGTCTCGCATAGATCGAGCACCGACAGTTGCTCTAGCACTGACAGCAGCAGCAGGTCAGTCTAATCCAGCTGAGGATTGGGCACCGACCGCGTCAGCGGATCAGTCTGATCTACCGGAGTATCGGGCATCGACACCGGCACCTGCTCCGACACCGGCACCAGCTCTACAAGGAGCACCATCTACGGCAGCAACAGCGGCTTCGGCACCTGCACCAACACTTGCACTTGCATCTGCTCCGGCCCGTGCAGTTGCACCGGCAACAGACTGGGCTGCAGTTCGCACTTCATATACCAAAGTCCTTACAAAAACCGACATGTCCACCTTCTTGGTAAGCATTGGCCGCCCAAGTGCTTCGTTCTTTTTTCTTTCCATGTTGTTTCACATGATTCACTGTGTTGATATAACTATTTGGGTATGTCTTCTTGCTTGCAAACATAGAATTTCTAGAGCAACGAGGGAGTCGTTCAACAATCCGGGCGACCGCGGCCAAGTTTCCCTTACCATGCGCAGCCTTGGTGTGAATGAACCTGCTCAATATACCGTAATTACAAAGGATGGTCGCATGATGATTGATGCTAAAGGATGGTCAAGGTTCAAATCTAAATCATATCTTGCAGTAGGGGATGATGTCAAAATCGAACTTTCTCGGCAAGGAGAGCTGGTCCAAATCAACTTTGAAATTCTTCAGTAGCAGCACGCAACTGCCGAACTGATCTATCCTCCAGAGATTTTGATGTAATAATATGGCATGGTGAAACAAGTATCCATTGTGTATAAGTAGTACGGCAGTATTATTTATCACATGGTATATCGTTGATAGAATTGCAACTTTGATTGCTGGTTAGGAACTGGCGTTTGATTTCATTCCAACAGCTGCCGTGCTTTATTCAATTTTGTGTATTCGCCTTGCGACAGCATCTAAAACCAGCGCCGTACCGATCGCTTGCAATATGAAAAGCGCTGAGGTAGAACACATGGGACCCCAAACATGTAGGGTCGGTCTGCGGCCCAAATCCAGATCCGTGAGCCTATCTGAGTATTATATTCTCAGCTGAACCCCCATAAAAAAAGTTGAACCCCCATAATGCCCGTGCGTTGCAGAGGGAGAATATTTCTCGGCAAGGTGAGCTTATGATATAAAATATTTGTATATTTCTTTATAGAAGGAGTATCTCTCTATCAAAAAATATATTTATGTGTAACTAGTTACTCCTGTCTTTCTACTTCCTTTTGCTGATATGTGGGGCAACCTGTAACGGGGTCCACGTGCCATATGCACAAATTAGAGTGCACAACTTCACGGTAGACACACCTCGGTCGTAGCGCCGCAGTAATGCTTAATGAGCCATCAAATCACAACCCCCCTTTCCAACTTTAGCAGTAAGCTGGACGGATGAAGCGCCAATATTTCACTGGGCCTGAATCCCCTTCTCCCTCATCTGCTTGTTCAGAGAAAACCCCCTCTCGGCGATTGCATAGGGTTTTCTCATGGAGAACCAGGTACGAATTCTTCATCCATCCCCGATAAATCCATGTCCCTTGGTCGCAGGTAATGCTAGGATGGCAGCCGCCGCCGTTGATGCATTTTTCTTCCTACTGAATCTAGTGTGTTTCATTTGCAGTGCCCAAAGTGCAAGTACCATACAGGTTTCTGCGCCCTCGGCGAGACGCCACACTTGTTCCTTCTCATCCTAACATAGCATTTTGAAACGCGCACAGTATGTTCCTAGAATCCTCTTTTCTATCCAGGAGGGTGGTTTTTTTTGAACATGTTGTGTTCTCATATTATTTTTCCTGCAGTGTATTATTTGCTCTGCCATAACACATGTACTCAAGATGCTCGGCCTTGACATAACTGAATACACTAGTTTAATGGTCACAGTGAAGAAAAGCCATGGATATAAGTTCCGAGTTGGGTTTATGAACCAAGAAGATTGCTGCTTTTTTAATGGCCGAACTTGGATAAACTTTCTCAAGTGTTATGAACTGAAAGTTGGAGCACGAATGTTGATGGAAATAGCACAACCTGGTCTCACCTTCACTGCGATCTTCCACCCCGACGTCGTTCCAATTGTTCATCCATGTTAGTTTTGTATCTGGTTCTTGCTTGTTGCCTCGATTACTTCTTAATCCACCTATTTTGTCTAACTAATAACAATTTAACTTTAGAAGTAGCAACGAATCTCTCAGGAAGATGCTACTTCTAACTAATATTTTCTTATAATTGGTGGCATGTGTAGGTTTTTTCAGAGTTAAGCAGTCTGCTCATTTGTTACTCTGTAATAACTCGGTTGTTACTAATGGCACTGAAGTTGACTGGATCGACATCCACAAGTTCCTACGCTTTATTGATCGTCTTGAGGTCCCTGTGGGGCGTTTCAATGGTGGAAGGCCACGTGGGATATGTGTGCCACTGCTGCACTCGTTCAACAGGTCCAACTGTGTCGAGAAACTTATAGTACGAGCTGTTTTCTGTTATATATGTTGTTCATAAACTATTGCTTATACACAGTTTTACAGCTGTGATCTTCTTGAAACAAGAACTGCCGAGTTCTATTGTTCCTATACAGATGCCTGACCATGGTCGGGTCAGACTTGTGCCTGGTCACAACATGATGTTTATGTCGACCTACTCAATTCCCCTTGGAGGTGAAAAGATACTTATTCATGGGTGGACTCAAATAATCAAGGCCCGTCCATCTTGGAGAATAGGACAGAAGATTATGTTCATGCTTTTCCATGGCTCTAAAGCGAATATCCTGTTTATTGACCACATTGCGAGATGAAGCCGCTTTCAGAAGGTTGTGGATGCGCGGGGTGGCGCCTGGGCCTTGTCCGGGGGCTTGGCGGACTCACCCTTGGTTAACTGTAGGCAAAGTAGCACTGTTCGAGGCATGCTTTGTACTATTGAACCTGTATAAGTACTCATACTGCTTTCAACTTTGGTCGTTAAGTGCCCCTGCTGGTTTCAGTTAAGGTTGTTAAGTACTCCTGCTGCTTTTACAGTCTGTCGTGTTTCTTCAGTCCTGTCTTCCTCCAGCCGCCAAAACCAAACCAGCGCCGGCGGGGCCGCCTGCTTCCGCCTCCCATGGCTGGCTGCGCCTCAGCGCACGCATCGCCGCCCCACCGTCTCTAAAATCGTTAACGCCGACGTCCTGCGTGCGCTTTGGTGCGCTCGCCGCGGCGCCGCCCTCTCGCATTGTCAACATGGTCAACAAACAACAGGAATCAGCAGAAGTACATGGAGAGGATGACAGTAGGGGCCCACCACGTCAGCGTATGGAAAAATAAAATGCTTCCTCCTAGTGTTTTCCTGACATCTGGGACCCACGATATTGTGAGCGTAGATAGTCAACGGACAAGAGAACATCACAAGATCAGCTGACACCTGGGACGTAGCTACTCGAGCAGTATTTTTTTTGTTTGGTATTGTTGAGACAGAGTAGGGTTTGAACTAGGTTGTGGCCCGTCTAGCCCAGACTTATATTTTATGTTCACCATGTGACCAGCCCAGCTATTTTTTCTTTGTGAAAATGAGCCCAGTTTATTTTTTCTGAAGAATACCCAATCCAGGCCTACTTATTTTTCTACGCCCTGATGGGCTGCAACTCTTTCAAGATGCCTGCAAATCTTGAAAGTAATATGAAATGGGTTGTAAATATAAAAACATATGACAAATTGGCAATTACTTTATAATTTCTGAATTTTTTCACATTTTCATATTCCTATTTCACTGGGCATTAACCTAATTTAAATATATCTTCAAAGTACTTTAAATCTGGCTCGACATTTCAGTATTAAAAATAGTTTGGAACCCACAGAAATATGCAAAATTGGCCCTGGCCAACCAAAAAAACGACTGCAATAAATTGCATAAGAAGTTGCCATGAGCTATATATAAATTATTAAAAAAAGAGGGAGTGGTCTGACTTGTGGGCCTGTTTAGTTGATGCGTATGCAAGATTTTTTTTAGTTATTATATACATCAACAAACGATTCTAGCAGACGTAACCATTGGATGTCAATCCAACGGACGTCGTGTTTCTTCAATCTCTGATCTTCTTGCTCTAGCCGCCAAAGCAGCACCGGCGGGACCGCCTACTTCCGCCTCCCATGGCCGGCTGTGCTGCCGTGCAGGTTTCAACGCCCCTACTACTCCCACCGCTGGCCAGGGCATCCCTCTACTCACCCACACCCCATGTTATTCTGCGGCGACGGCAGCCTCACATCGCAGCCGAACTGGTGAACCCTCGTACTCCTCTCTGCGCGGGCTTCCACTGCCACGTCTTCCCCGGCTCCGCGTCGTCCCCTTCCTAGGCCTCGCCATCGTCCACCGCCATGGTGCTCTCGGCGCGGCGTGGTCAATGTGGTCAACGACCGACTTCCATCGGAAGAGTCCTATACGTGGAGAGGCTGACAGCTAGGTCCATGGCAGCCGCAAGGAAGTGCCTCCTTATTACGCGGAAAATAATTATTCCTCCACCTGACAGCAGGGACCCACCGGACGGGCCACCAGTATTTTGCGAAAAAATGTTTCCCCTTGACTGCTGGGACCCACAGGACAGGCCACCGTATTTTGCGAACAAAATGTTCCCCCTGCTGTCAGCTCGGACCCACCGGAAGTGCCTCCTTATTATGCACAAAAAAATGAATACCCCCTTGCTACCTGGGACCCACCTTGGTGGGAGGCTGACTTGTGGGCCTACTAAGTTGACTGGGACGGAGGCCTTTGTCAACTTTAGTCAATATATGAACGATTCTAGCTCCAGTGACCGTATGATGTCCATCCAACGACCATAGTGCTTCTTCAACCTCTCGTCTTCTTGCTCCAGCCGCCCAAAGTGGCGCCGGTGGCCGGCTGTGATGCCGCGGAGGCCTCACCGCCCCCTACTACTCCCACTGCTGGCCAGGCCATCCCTCTACACACCCACACCCCCCGTTATTCTACGGCGACGGCAGCCTCACACCGTAGCCAAACGAGTGAACCCTCATACTCCTCTACGCGTGGGCATCCACTGCCGCATCTTCCCCGACTCCGTGTCGTCCCCTACCTAGGCCTCGCCGTCGTCCACCGCCCTGGTGCTCTCGGCGCGGCGTGGTCAACGTGGTCAAGGAATGGCTTCCATTGGACGTGGACTGTACGTGGAGAGGCTGACAGCTGGGTCCACGACCGCAGCAAGGAAGTGCCTCCTTATTACGCGCAAAATAATTATTCCTCCACCTGACAGCGGGGACCCACCGGACGGGCCACTGTATTTCGTGAAAAAAACATTTCCCCCTGACTGCTGGGACCCACCAGCTACATCTTCGCACGCAAGGAAGTGTGTCCGGGCAAAAAAATGATTCGCCCCCCTGACTGCTGGGACCCACCAGCTACATCTCCGCAGGCAAGGAAGTTCCTAATAGTCGGGACCCACCTGGTCGAAGCGTGTGTAGCATTGTCATTCTGGTCGCGAACGTGTATGTACATATATACTGGTGGATGTAGAGGCGCGCACGTGTCGTACTAGAGGCGCGTACATGTCGTAGTAGAGGCGCGCACGTAGCATGTACACGTACGTACAGCGGCCAGGGTGCAAGAAAGAAAATACGGCCATGTATATGTACATACGGGCGGGGTCTCGAACGCCTACTCGCGCATACGTATGGCCAGGGCTCGTGTACATGGCTGGGTCGGAACAGAGAAACAGCGCCGTCGTCGTGTTCATGGGGAGGCAACGGAATGCGTCATGTTCATGGGGAGGCAACGGAATCCGTCGTGTTCATCGGGAGGCAACGGAACGCGTGGGAGCCAACCGGCTGGGTCGGAACGGAATTCGTGGTCGTGTTCATCGGGAGGGCTTGGACGGAACAGGCGATAAAAACGAGGCCTGATGTACCGCACAACGGAGGAAACGGCCTTGTGTTCGACCGGCCACGTTCGAAACGGGATCCTATTCATCAGGAGGGGTTTGGCGTACCGCAAAACGGGGGAAATGGACCTCCTACGGTCGAAACGGGGGTCCTGTTGATCGGGAGGGGTGTGGCGTACCGCAAAACGGATGAAACGGGCCTCCTACGGTCGAAACAGGGGTCCTGTTCATCGGGAGGGGTGTGGCGTACCGCAAAATGGGACTCTACGAGATACTGTTCATCTTCACCGTTGACCTCCTCCAGCCTCCACGGGCTACCGTCGACCTCCTCCAGCCTCCACGGGCTCCTGTTCATCCAGCCTCCACCTCGCGCTACTCCACCGGCTACTGTTCAACCACCCCTCCACGGGCACCCCTCCACCGTCTACTGTTCATCCAGCCCTCCAAACCACGGGGTCCTGTTCAACCACCCCTCCACGGGCACCCCTCCATCGTCTACTGTTCATCCAGCCCTCCACCACACCACGGGGTCATGTTCATCCAGAGGCAACGTCACCACTCACTGTTCATCC
>NC_041390.1:600345961-600388010 GCF_002162155.2 Triticum dicoccoides | reverse complement strand
TATCGGCTTCAGTTAGCAGCAGTAGCGAAGGAATCGCTCGGTCGGGTTCAGTTAACATCCATCGATCGATCGCTCGGGTTCAGTAATGCGTAGCCTGTAGTGCAATCGCTCGGGTTCAGTTAGAGCCCAACGCCTCGCTCGGGTTCAGTTAGAGCCAACGCCTCGCACACACGCACGTACGTGTACAAGAGAAACGCGCATCGCTCGGCCCCCGACCTCCCACCGTAACCGGGAACTCCCTGAAATTTTCCTCCCCCTCGCTTCTACCATGGTTTTTTCCGTCGTGGACGGCCCAAAGAATGTCATGCAGCTACGTCTCCGGCCCGCCCAGGACGAAAAGCCCATTTTCTGTCATGATTTTTTGTCATAGAAGTAGGAGCCCACCACATCTATGATGATACCGGGTTTTGTCACAATTATTGTCATAGAAGTGTCATATGTATGACAGAAAAAAATTTCGTTCGGCCCAAAATGTCACGGATGTGTCTTTTTTTGTAGTGAAAGTTGTTATTTTATATTTCCTTATTCATGATAAAAGTTTATTATTCATGCTAAAATTGTATTGATCGGAAACCCAAATACATGTGTGAATACATAGACAGACATTGTGTCCCTAGTGAGCCTCTACTTGACTAGATGGTTGATCAAAGATGGTTAAGGTTTCCTAACCATGGACATGAGTTGTCATTTGATAAATGGGATCACATCATTAGGAGAATGATGTGATGGACAAGACCCATCTGTTAGTGTAAGTGCATCTAGTGCCCCTTAGTGATTTTGGTGTACTGAAGACTTATAGGTTAAGGGACTAATGAGTTTGTGAGTGTACACGGGTCTATAAGTCTATGAGGAGTTCGATATTTACGATGAAAGTAGACCCCTAAAAATGAATGTCTTCGGCTGAAGATTTTGGTTTTCTTGAAGACTTTGAAAGTGAAGAAATTTGTGACCTTGAAGACTTGATATTCATGCGAGGATTATGAAGCGTGAAGAATTTTGTTTTCATAGTTTCATTTTCTCTTTGTTGAGTCATAGGAAACACCTAACTGTTAAAGGGGGTCGAGGTAAAACTAAGGAAAAGTTTCCAAATGATGCTCATCTCAGAATCCTACAACTACCCAATCCTTTCGAACATAAAGGATATCGTTGCTTCGATCTAACCTCCCACAAAGTTATTGTCTCGAGGCATGTCACGTTTGATGAATCCGTTTTCCCGTATGAGCCACCCACACCTCCGACCACACGAGCGCTCCCCACACAGGATCCCGCGCCTGACTCGCCCGCTGGCGTGATCCGCCCCGGGATCTACGCCCCTCCTTCCTTCGATGCTAGCGGCCCCAATGGATCTTCCTCGCGTCCCGCGCCTTCCCTGCCCCCTCCCCACGTTCCACGCGGGCCCACCTCCTCCACTCAATCCACGACGGGATCCCCGCCTGCCAATCACGCCACACCGCCAGCCACTCCTGTCGCGTCTAGCGCCATCACATCTTCCTCCGATTCCGTTTCCACAAATTCTGTCGATCCTGCCACCCCTGACTCCCCTCCTTCCTCACTTTCTAGGTCCCCAACACCCGTTACACCTCGTGTTCCACCCCGGGCTGTCACAGTAATTCCTCCCCACAACTCACATAAAATGACCACACGTGCTAAAACCGGTTTCGCTCAACCCAAATGCCTATTCTCTGTGTCCCACTCGACCACTGCCATCTCTCCCATTCCCTCTTCTTACCGGTCTGCTCTTAAGGACTCCCATTGGTATACTGCAATGCTTGATGAGTATAATGCCTTGCTAAAGAATGATATGTGGTTTTGGTACCTAGACCTGCAGGTGTTAATGTGGTGATTGGCAAGTGGATTTTTCGCCACAAGCTCCAGCCAGATGGCACCTTAGCTCGTTACAAAGCACGTTGGGTGGTGCGCGGATTCACACAACACGAGGGTGTTGACTACACCAAAACCTTTAGCCCGGTTGTCAAGCCGGCTACGGTACATGTTGTACTCAGCATTTCTACATCAAACTCTTGGCCTATCCACCAACTTGATGTCAAAAATGCCTTTCTTCATGGTAACCTCGGGGAAACTGTCTATTGTGCTCAACCAGCGGGTTTTGTTGATGCCACTCATCCTAACCATGTATGCCTCCTCAACAAATCCCTTTATGGCTTAAAACAAGCCCCTCGGACTTGGTTTCTTCACTATAAGTCATATCTTCTATCTCTAGGTTTTATTTCTTCAAAGTGTGACTCCTCTCTTTTTATCTATCATCGTGGGTCACATGTGGCTTACCTCCTCCTATATGTCGATGTCATTATCCTTACTGCCAACACCGCCACCACTCTCCATTCCATTATATCTTCACTCAAATCTGAATTTTCCATGACAGATTTAGGAGATCTTCACCACTTCCTCGGGATAAGTGTCACTCGCTCCTCTGATGGTATTTTTTTGTCACAACAGCAGTGCATCCTAGAGATACTAGGTCGTGCTAAAATGCTTAATTGCAACACCATTGCCACACCTATTGACACAAAAGCCAAGTTATCCGCCTCTGATGGCCCTTCTGTTCCGGACCCTACTTTATATCAGAGCCTTGCCGGCGCATTACAGTATGTCACTTTGACTCAGCCGGATGTGTCCTATGCGGTCCAACAGGTCTGCTTGTTTATGCATGATCCCCGTGATATGTCTCCATCGTATCTATAATTTTTGATTGTTCCATGCCAATATTCTACAACTTTCATATACTTTTGGCAACTTTTTATACTATTTTTGGGACTAACATATTGATCCAGTGCCCAGTGACAGTTCCTGTCTGTTGCATGTTTTTGGTTTCGCAGAATATCCATATCAAACGGAGTCCAGACGATATAAAAACGGGTGGAGATACTTTTTGTAATATTTGGAAAATCCGGAAGAAAACTCAACGCGAACCAGTGTCCGAGGTGGGCATGAGGTAGGGGGCGCCCCCCCTTGGGCGCGCCCCTGACCCTAGTGACCCACCTATAAGGCGGTTGATGCTCTTATTTTGCTGAAAGAAAGCTAATTTTCAGGGAAACAATCGCGGCGAAGGTTTCAGGCCAATCGGAGTTACGGATCTCCATATATACACGAAACGGTGAAATAGAGCCAGAAGAGAACGCAGAAACACAGAGAGATAGAGAGAGAGATCCAATCTCGGAGGGGCTCTTGCCCCTCTTGTGCCATGGAGGTCATGGACCAGAGGGGAAACCCTTCTCCCATCTAGGGAGGAGGCCAAGGAATAAGAAGAAGGAGGGGGGCTCTCTCCCCCTTGCTTCCGGTGGCACCGGAGTGCCACCGGGGGCCATCATCATCACCGCGATCTACACCAACACCTCCACCATCTTCACCAACATCTCCATCACCTTCCCCCCTCTATCTACAGCGGTCCACTCTCCCACAACCCGTTGTACCCTCTACTTGAACATGGTGCTTTATGCTTCATATTATTATCCAATGATGTGTTGCCATCCTATGATGTCTGAGTAGATTTTCGTTGTCCTATCGGTGGTTGATGAATTGCTATGATTGATTTAATTTGCTTGTGGTTATGTTGCTGTCATTTGGTGCCCATCATATGATTGCGCGCGTGGATCACACCCTAGGGTTAGTTGTATGTTGATAGGACTATGTATTGGAGAGCAAGAGTGACAGAAGCTTCAACCTAGCATAGAAATTGATGCATACGGGATTGAAGGGGGACTAATATATATTAAAGCTATGGTTGGGTTTTACCTTAGTGAACATTAGTAGTTTCGGATGCTTGCTAATAGTTCCAATCATAAGTGCATAGAATTCCAAGTTAGGGATGACATGCTAGCAGTGGCCTCTCCCACATAATACTTGCTATCGGTCTAGTAAAGTAGTCAGTTGCTTAGGGGCAATTTCGCAACTCCTACCACCACTTTTCCACACTCGCTATATTTAAATTATTGTTTCTTTATCTAAACAGCCCCTACTTTTTATTTACGTACTCTTTATTATCTTGCAAACCTATCCAACAACACCTACAAAGTACTTCTAGTTTCATACTTGTTCTAGGGAAAGCGAACATCAAGCGTGCATAGAGTTGTATCGGTGGTCGATAGAACTTGAGGGGATATTTGTTCTACCTTTAGTTCCTCGTTGGGTTCGACACTCTTACTTATCGAAAACTGTTGCGATCCCCTATACTTGTGGGTTATCAAGACCTTTTCCGGCCCCGTTGCCGGGGAGCAATAGCGTGGGGTGAATATTCTCATGTGTGCTTGTTTGCTTTATCACTAAGTAATCTTTATTTGTTGTGCTTAGTTGTTTTCTATCTTTAGTTATGGGTAGGAAACACAAAATACCAAAAAAAAATTAGTTGTACCTACTAAACCAATGCTTGAAGAACCACTCAAAATCTATCACACTGGTGAAGCTTATTACTTGGATCATCTTCGATCCCTATGTGCTCGTGCTGAAACCCCAACTAGCTTAGTTGAGGGCAAATCTTTAGATGAGCATGCTTGTTTTGTGCGACACTGAATATCTGAAAAAGGGAAAACTTTACTGGATCAAATTCATCCTTTGCAATGCTATGCTTGGAATTTATGTGAAATATATGATTATACTTGTTGTTCTCAAGACCCTAAGAAACACCTTCCCTACCAATGTTTGTTTAGTGATAATGGAATCGTATCCTATTATGCTAAGGGTGTTTATAGTGACTATGATGTTCAACAAATCAAAGAATTTGTTGCTTTTAAGGGTGCTTACGAAATTGCTTCTTTGATTGAAAAGTATGATGCTACTCTTTACAAATCTGAAAATTTTGCCATACTTAAATATTGCTATGATAATTATGCTTCTAATGCCTATGTTGAACTATATATTGAGGACTACTCCACTGTCCAAGAAGAGACTAATATTTTGCAGGAGTCTATGGAAGAAGAAATTGATGAAACTATGAGCTCATTGGATGAAAAAGATGATGAGAAGAGCGAAGAACAAAAGGAGGAAGAGCGGATTAGCTACCCATGCCCACCTTCTAATGAGAGTAACTCTTCAAGTCATACATTGTTTAATTTCCCTTCGTGCTTACCGGAGGATGATTGCTATGATGATTGTTATTATCCCATTGATTCTCTTGAAATATCCCTTTTTGATGATGCTTGTCGCCAAGATGCCAATATGAATTATGCTTATGAATATGAACTTGCTATAGTTCCTTATGTTAAACATGAAATTGTTGCTATTGCACCCACACATGATAGTCCTATTATCTTTTTGAATTCTCCAAACTACACTATATCGGAGAAGTTTGCTCTTATTAAGGATTATATCAATGGGTTGCCTTTTACCGTTGCACATGATGATTTTGATGAATAGAATATGCATGTGCTTGCTGCTCCTACTTGCAATTATTATGAGAGAGGAACTATGTCTCCACCTCTCTACGTTTCCCACACGATAAAATTGCAAGAAACTGTTTATACTATGCATTGGCCTTTACTATGTGTGCATGAATTATTCTTTTATGACATGACGATGCATAGGAAGAGAGTTAGACTTGTAATTACTTGATATATGTTGCTTTGTGCTCACTACTAAATTCCAAATCATTGTTAATTAAAATTGGCTTTGATATACCTTGGGATCCGGGTGGATTCATTACTTGAGCACTATATGCCTAGCTTAGTGGCTTTAAAGAAAGCGCTGCCAGGGAGACAACCCGGATGTTTTAGAGAGTCATTTATTTCTGTTGTGTGCTCTTATGAAGTTTAGAAATAAAAATAATGTGCCAAGGTTTGCCTTTGGGATGTTTTCATTTGCTTGATGGTTTGTACGGTGCAGGACAGAAACTTTGGCTGTAGTGCGCGATTTTACATTTTTAGCTGGAACGTCAAATGGTTCTGATTCTTTTTGCACTGTATTTCTATATAAATTTTTTATTTTTTATAATTTTTTTATAATTTTTCAAGTATCAGAAGTATGATGAATGTTCATACTATTACAGACTGTTCTGTTTTAGACAGATTCTATTTTTGATGCATAGTTTGCTTGTTTTGATGAAACTAGTGATTCATATTAGTGGATTAAGCCATGAAAAAGTTATATTACAGTAGACAAAATGAAAAAAATATATGAATTGGTTTGAAACAGTACTTAGAGTAGTGATTTGCTTTATTATACTAACGGATCTTACCGAGTTTTCTGTTGAAGTTTTGTGTGGATGAAGTGTTCGATGATCGAGAAGGTCTCGATGTGAGAAGAAGGAAGAGAGGCAAGAGATCAAGCTTGGGGATGCCCGAGGAACCCCAAGTAAATATTCAAGGAGACTCAAGTGTCTAAGCTTGGGGATGCCATGGAAGGCATCCCCTCTTTCTTCAACAAGTATCGGTATGTTTTCGGATTCGTTTCGTTCATGCGATATGTGCAATCTTGGAGCGTCTTTTGCATTTAGTTTTCATTTTTCTTTTATGCACCATGCTGGTATGAGATAGTCCTTGGTTGATTTATAGAATGCTCTTTAAACTTCACTTATATCTTTTGAGTATGGCTTTATAGAATGCTTCATGTGCTTCACTTATATCATTTGAAGTTTGGGTTGCATGTTTCTCTTTACATAGGAAACCGCCATTTGTAGAATGCTCTTTTGCTTCACTTATATTTGTTAGAGCGTGGGCATATCTTTTGTAGAAAGAATTAAACTCTCTTACTTCACTTATATCTATTTAGAGAGATGACAGGAATTGGTCATTCACATGGTTAGTCATAAAATCCTACATAAAACTTGTAGATCACTGAATATGATATGTTTGATTCCTTGCAATAGTTTTGCGATATAAAGATGGTGATATTGGAGTCATGCTAGTGGGTGGTTGTGAATTGTAGAAATACTTGTGTTGAGGTTTGTGATTCCCGTAGCATGCACGTATGGTGAACCGTTATGTAACGAAGTTGGAGCATGAGGTATTTATTGATTGTCTTCCTTATGAGTGGCGGTCGGGGACGAGCGATGGTCTTTTCCTACCAATCCATCCCCCTAGGAGCATGCGCGTAGTACTTTGTTTCGATGACTAATAGATTTTTGCAATAAGTATGTGAGTTCTTTATGACTAATGTTGAGTCCATGGATTATACGCACTCTCACCCTTCCATCATTGCTAGCCTCTCTAGTACCGCGCAACTTTCGCCGGTACCATAAACCCACCATATACCTTCCTCAAAACAGCCACCATACCTACCTATCATGGCATTTCCATAGCCATTCCGAGATATATTGCCATGCAACTTTCATCATCATCATATACATGACTTGAGCATTCATTGTCATATTGCTTTGCATGATCGTAAGATAGCTAGCATGATGTTTTCATGGCTTGTCCGTTTTTTGATGTCATTGCTACGCTAGATCATTGCACATCCCGGTACACCGCTGGAGGCATTCATATAGAGTCATATCCTTGTTCTAGATATCGAGTTGTAATATTGAGTTGTAAGTAAATAAAAGTGTGATGATCATCATTATTAGAACATTGTCCCATGTGAGGTTATCAAAATAAAAGTGGCCAAAGAAGCCCCAAAAAAAGAGAGAGGCCAAAGAAGCCTACAAAAAAAGAAAAAAAAGAAAAAAAAATGAGAGAAAAAGAGAGAAGGAGCAATGTTACTATCCTTTTACCACGCTTGTGCTTCAAAGTAGCACCATGTTCTTCATATAGAGAGTCTCTTGAGTTATCACTTTCATATACTAGTGGGAATTTTCATTATAGAACTTGGCTTGTATATTCCAACGATGGGCTTCCTCAAATGCCCTAGGTCTTCATGAGCAAGCAGGTTGGATGCACACCCACTTAGTTTCAGTTAGAGCTTTCATATACTTATAGCTCTAGTGCATCCGGTGAATGACAATCCCTACTGACTCACATTGATATCTATTGATGGGCATCTCCATAGCCCGTTATACGCCTAGTTGATGTGAGACTATCTTCTCCTTTTTGTCTTCTCCACAACCACCATTCTATTCCACCTATAGTGCTATGTCCATGGCTCATGCTCATGTATTGTGTGAAAGTTGAAAAGGTTTGAGAACGTCAAAAGTATGAAACAATTGCTTGGCTTGTTATCAGGGTTGTGCATGATGTGAGTATTTTGTGTGAAGAAGATGGAGCATAGCCAGACTATATGATTTTGTAGGGATAACTTTCTTTGGCCATGTTATTTTGAAAAGACATGATTGCTTTATTAGTAGGCTTGAAGTATTATTGTTTTTATGTCAAATGATAGACTATTGCTTTGAATCACTCGCGTCTTAATATTCATGCCATGATTAGATTACATGATCAAGATTTTGCTAGGTAGCATTCCACATCAAAAATTATCTTTTTTATCATTTACCTACTCGAGGACGAGCAGGAATTAAGCGTGGGGATGCTGATACGTCTCCGTCGTATCAATAATTTTGGATTGTTCCATGCCAATATTCTACAACTTTCATATACTTTTGGCAATTTTTTATACTATTTTTGGGACTAACATATTGATCCAGTGCCCAGTGCCAGTTCCTGTCTGTTGCATGTTTTTGGTTTCGCAGAATATCCATATCAAACGGAGTCCAAACAGGATAAAAACAGACGGAGATACTTTTTGGAATATTTGGAAAATCCGGAAGAAAAATCGACGCGAACCAGTGTCCGAGGTGGGCACGAGGTAGGGGGGCGCCCCCCTTGGGCGCGCCCCTGACCCTAGTGACCCACCTGTAAGGCGGTTGACGCTCTTCTTTTGCCGCAAGAAAGCTAATTTTCGGAATAAAAAAATTGCGGTGAAGGTTTCAGGGCAATCGAAGTTACGGATCTCCATATATACACAAAACGGTGAAACAGAGCCAGAAGAGTACGCAGAAACAGAGAGAGATAGAGAGACAGATCCATTCTCGGAGGGGCTCTTGCCCCTCCCGTGCCATGGAGGCCATGGACCAGAGGGGAAACCCTTCTCCCATCTAGGGAGGAGGCCAAGGAAGAAGAAGAAGGAGGGGGACTCTCTCCCCCTTTCTTCCGGTGGCACCGGAGTGCCGCTGGGGGCCATCATCATCACCGCGATCTACACCAACACCTCCGCCATCTTCACCAACATCTCCATCACCTTCCCCCCTCTATCTACAGCGGTCCACTCTCCCGCAACCTGCTGTACCCTCTGTTTGAACATGGTGCTTTATGCTTCATATTATTATCCAATGACGTGTTGCCATCCTATGATGTCTGAGTAGATTTTCGTTGTCCTATCGGTGGTTGATGAATTGCTATGATTGATTTAATTTTCTTGTGGTTATGTTGCTGTCCTTTGGTGCCCATCATATGATTGCGCGCATGGATCACACCCTAGGGTTAGTTGTATGTTGATAGGACTATGTATTGGAGGGCAAGAGTGACAGAAGCTTCAACCTAGCATAGAAATTGATGCATATGGGATTGAAGGGGGAGCAATATATCTAAAAGCTATGGTTGGGTTTTACCTTAATGAACATTAGTAGTTTCGGATGCTTGCTAATAGTTACAATCATAAGTGCATAGAATTCCAAGTCAGGGATGACATGCTAGTAGTGGCCTCTCCCACATAATACTTGCTATCGGTCTAGTAAAGTAGTCGATTGCTTAGGGGCAATTTCGCAACTCCTACCACCACTTTTCCACACTCGCTATATTTACTTTATTGTTTCTTTATCTAAACAGCCCCTACTTTTTATTTACATACTCTTTATTATCTTGCAAACCTATCCAACAACACCTACAAAGTACTTCTAGTTTCATACTTGTTCTAGGTAAAGCGAATGCCAAGCGTGCGTAGAGTTGTATCGGTGGTCGATAGAACTTGAGGGAATATTTGTTCTACCTTTAGCTCCTCGTTGGGTTCGACACTCTTACTTATCGAAAACTGTTGCGATCCCCTATACTTGTGGGTTATCACCCTGCACCTCACACATGAACCTCATTAAACATATTCTGCGTTACCTCAAGGGCACATCTCATTATTGGCTTCGGCTGCATCATTCTCCCTCACATGACTTGGTGGCCTACTCCGATGCCGATTGGGTCGGATGCCCCGATACGCGCAGGTCCACATCAGGCTTCTATCTCTTTCTTGGGTCGAACCTTGTCTCTTGGTCCTCCAAACGTTAGCCCACTGTTTCACGCTCCAGTGCGGAGGCCGAATACCGCGATGTCGCCAATTATGTCGCTGAGTCCTGTTGGGTGCGCCAGCTGCTTCATGAACTGAATCGTCCCCCCACTCGTGCCACGCTGGTCTATTGCGACAACATCAGTGCCACATACTTGTCCACCAATCCTGTTCAATATCAATGACGAAGCATGTGGAGATTGACTTGCACTTTATCCGTGATCGTGTTGCTCTTGGGGAAGCACGTGTTCTTCATGTTCCCTCCAGCTCACAGTTTGCCGATGTATTTACCAAAGGGCTCCCCACCGTCGTGTTTCAGGATTTCATATTCAGCCTCAATGTCCTTCTAGAAGGAGTTCCGGCTGTGGGGGGGTGTTAACTGATGTATATTATCTGCTGTAACGTTTCCTGTATGACATGGTCTTGTTGTAACTTTCTCCTATTCTGTAGGATCTAGATAATCTTAGCTCGTACTGTTCGACAGGACGTGCCTGATCTCTAGGGAGCCCGTTGGGGTCTCTCCCTTATATGTAATCCTTCTATGAGCTAATACAGATAGTGTGAAATCCATCTTATAACTTTGAAGCCCATGCCATTCCTTTCTCAGCTAAAATCCTATAACTGGAAGCTCTGTTCATGAGTGTCAAGATACCAACCTAAGAAGGCCCAAATGCATTCACATGCCCTCTTTCCCTGATAATTTCTCATTGGCACTAATAAGGTGCATGATGATTCATACTTCCACCAGCTAGTAGGTTAGCTAGGGTTCAAACATCCATGCAAGGTTAGTGGGTCTGAAGAGTGCGGCTCCGATGAATGCATGCAACTTTCAGATGATCTGTCTCCACAGTGGGTGGCTAGGTGCTCCAAGTGTCCATAATTTTTGCTGTCAGGATCTTAGTGTTGAAATAACCTCAAAAGCCCAAGTGGGTTAGTTGAATGCAATGACAGACATAATGTTTCAAGCACATTTATCTTGATACCCATGCCAAGACAATCTTCAGCTGCCACGCTCCAAATATCTATGCCTACTTAGCTAATCAACCCGAAGCAACCTGAGCTAAGAAGATCCAAAGATCTCCAACCCAACTTGGCACCTATAAATAATCCCCCATGATGGAATACTTGATCCCATCAGTTTCTACACCACCAGCACATACGAAGAAGGCAATTCTTCTACTTGCACAAATGGCCTCCATTGTACCCCTTTTCTCTCTGCTATGTTTGTTCTTGTGTTGTGTTCTTGCCAAGGGAGACATGAAAGTGGCCCCTTCAACAAATGGGGCTCATGATAGAGGTCGGTCTCTACAGTCAAGTCATGTTTTCGGTGTGCTCAGATATGGGGCTTACGGCGATGGACGCCATGACGATACACAGGTATGTATCGTGTAGTGCAAAATCACCTCAAAATACATAGCATAGTTCATTTCACTAGAAATGGAAATGGATACTACCTGTGCATCCACTTCTTGTAGGCATTTTCCAAGGCGTTGGCTGCAGCTTGCTCCTCATAAAGAAGCTCAGCAGTGCTGTCTATGGCCTTATCTTTGACAAGAAGGCTAGCCATGCCGCCGGAGGGCCATCTAGGATTGAGAATGCCAAGATCGCTGTCATACAATTTCAGATCTCACCGTCCAAGACTGATATTGAGAAGAGTGTTATTGTGTCAAACTATGCGCAGATGGGCCGCATCCTCCGCGAGGAGCGTAATTACATCCTAGGGATGGTTAAGAAGATCAAGGCATTTGGATGTAATGTCCTCCAAATCCAGAAGAGCATCTTGCGTGATGTGGTGACTGAGTTGTCGCTGCATTATCTCACAAAGGCTAAGATTATGGTGGTCAAGGATGTAGAGAGGGACGATATTGAGTTCATCACCAAGACTCGTAACTGCTTGCCAATTGCCAATAATGAGCATTTCCGAGAAGAAAAACTTGGGTATGCTAATGTTGCCGAGGAAGTGTCTGCTGGAGATGGCAAGATTGTCAAGATCACTAGCATCAGGGACATGGGGAGGACTGCAATTGTGCTTGTCCGTGGGTCCAACCAGTTGGTTAATGATGAAGCTGATCGCAGTCTCCATGATGTCATGTCTGTCATCAGGTAATTTTACTTCCACTGAAACTGTGTCTTATATGCTTGAAAGGTTCTTGATTGTCGTCCTGCTTTTCTAGGTCATTTTTATTATGGTGACTTGTAAATTATGTGAAGTAACTTAAATCTGCACACCATTGTTGAACAATTATTCATTCCAGTAAACTGTTACGTGTTTTAAAAGAAAATCCACTCTATATGGTGCCAGACACATAGGGAACCACAGAGATCATAGGTTCACTAGGTGATTATGAGTGACACAGAGCCAAGTTTGATCAAGCTCACTTACGTTGTCGTGCTATTTGAGTTACTCTCATTGATCTGGTAATCACCAAGTTGGCATATTACGGTTGGCAAATGGTGTGTGAGCCATTTGTGTTGGCTAAGTTGTATGTCATGTCTATTCATGGTACTTTATGATAACACTTTGTCATCTATAATTATGAATCTGGACATTTGGTGCTTTGTGTGGATGATAATAGATTTGTGAAATTAAATTTCACAAGAGTACACCATCAAAAAAATTCACAAGATTCAGTGGCGAGGTTGCTTTGTGTGTAAGCTTTCACCTTTTAGGACTAGCCTACTACCTATTGCCACAAGCAGCACTTCCGTGTTTCATTCATGGCCAGAAATAGGGTTTTTGTGCAGCGTTTACTCCAACCTTTATTTTGGCACTCCTCATCTGCTTCATGAACACAGTTAAGGCTGATGGATAGATCACCTCTTATGGGCTAAGTGCTCTAGTAGGGAACTATAGAGTGGCCAGGCAGCACCTTTTGTTAGTTCCAATCTTGTTACAAGTTGTAGTAGTTAGTATCTATGCATGCATGGCGGCAGGTTATGATGTTTCTAGAAGATGGCAAGAGGTAGAATGTAAGTTAGCTAGTAATATTAGCTACTCCCTCCCTTCACTATTACAAGATGTTTTGGATATTTCAATATGGACCAAGTGAACGAACACACCAAAACATGTCTATATACATCTAATTTAGAAAAAATTAGAACATCTTTCTTATATCGGTGAACGGAGGGAGTAGCATTTAGTCGGCTGGAGTCAATTTGGCTAACCCCTTAGATTGTCATACATCCAGATGTGACAACATGAAATTGTTATGAGAGCTAGTCGCTAGCTCCAATGCCTTTTACAGCCTTTTGGAACATTGGTGTGGTATCAACATGGTTGTTTTGGATATTACAATGACCGCCTCATCTTATGCCTGTGAATTTGAACACTTCCACGGTAGTAGGATTCCATATGATCAATCCATGACAATGTGTGGGTGTACACATCAGATCTTATGAAATTGTATTATTTTTTGAGCAAAATATCATTGTCCTCTTATCGTATCAACCGCTCATTTCTTTCTAGGGAAACTCATGCTATGAAGTCTAGATGAGAATGTGTATGTTGGGCAGGCGGGTTTATATTACAACTTCTGTTGTTTCATAATTAGATGGTTGCTCTGAATTTTACTGAAGAGACAACTTCTTGGAGTAGACAGTTTTCCAGGTCTTTTTTACCCAAATATGGGATGACCTGGCCTTGTGGGCTCAAGTATAATGAAAATTAAGTTAATTTCCATACCATTAGGCCTTGAGCTTAAGTAGAAATGTATCCTCAGGAAATGATTATTCTTTCTCATGATGTATTCATTTTGTAGTATTTGTGGTGCTTAGCACTATTTTAGCTTACAATTTATTATTTCTTAAGTGTCCTGATCCTGTTCATGCTTATTCTTATGAGGGTGCTTGGTGAACAAGAGGTTTTTAATTGCTGGTGGTGGTGCTCCTGAAATAGAAATGTCAATGCAACTGGCTGCTTGGTCAAAGGAGCTCCATGGGATGGAGAGTTACTGCATCAAGGAGTTTGCTGATGCACTCAAGGTCATCCCTTACACACTGGCAGAGAACGCAGGGCTCAACCCAATCGCCATTGTTACTGAGCTAAGGAACCGGCATGCCAAGGGTGAGCAGAACATGGGCATCAACATGAGGAAAAGGCCAAATCACAACAATCCTGGAGGAGAATGTTGTGCAGCCATTGCTTGTGAGCACGAGTTCCATCTCGCTGGCATGCAAGTGCATTAGAATGATCTTGAAGATTGATGATATAGTCACTGTAAGGTAAAGCCCATAGGGCGGATGATCCTTTTTAGGGATGTATTATTATGTGTGAGGGGACGAACACTTTGGCATGTCTGGCTCTATCTGCCTTTTTGTTACGTAGGGGCACCGAGTTACAATTTTATTTGTGAACGTGGCTCTTTGATGTGTTATTTTTAAAAGTTTCCTCAAGATCATTTCTGTCACTGCTATTAGCTTCGTTGAAATTATTTGATGCGCCTCCATTACTAGGATAAGGGAGTCTAGGAGCATAACCATTATTTTTCCAGTTGGGGTTATAGTTGTTGTTGGGTAACATAGCATGCAATTTCAAAACAATTCCTACGATCATGCAAGATCTATCTAGGAGATGCATAGCAACGAGATGGGGAGTGTTTGTCTACGTACCCTCGTAGACCGAAAGCGGAAGCGTTATGTTAACGCGGTTGATATAGTCGAGCGTCTTCACGATCCAACCGATCCAAGTACCAAACGTACGGCACCTCCGTGTTCAGCACACATTCAGCTCGATGACGTCCCTAGAGCTCTTGATCCAGTAGAGGGTCAAGGGAGACTTCTGACAGCACGACGGCATGGTGACGGTGATGGTGATGTGATCCGCGCAGGGCTTCGCCTAAGCACTACGACACTATGACAGGAGGAGTAAACTGTGGAAGGGGACACCATAACAGGATAAGAGATTTCTTTGGGTGCCTTTGGGGTGCCCCCGCCCCCATATATAAAGTGGGGAGGACGAGGCCGGCGTCCAGGAGGGACTCGCCATGGGGGAGTCTTACTTGGACTCCTAGTCCAAGTAGGATTCGCCCCTCCCCCCCCCCTTTCCTTTCTCCACCAGAGGGAATAGGAAGGAGAGGGAAAGGGAAGGGGGCGCCGCCCCCTCCTCCTTGTCCAATTCGGACTCCCTAGGAGGGGGGCGCACGAACACACCCTGCGGGCTTCCCTCTCTCTCCCTTAGGCCCATGTTGGCCCTACACTTGCCCGGGGGGTTCCGGTAACTGCTCGGTACTCCGGGAAAATTCCCGAATCACTCAGAACCATTGCGATGTCCAAATATAACCTTCCAATATATGAATCTTTACCTCTCGACCATTTCGAGACTCCTCTTCATGTCTGTGATCTCATCCGGGACTCGGAACAAACTTCGGTCACTAAAACACATAACTCATAATACAAATCATAATTGAATGTTAAGCGTGCGGACCCTACGGGTTCGAGAACTATGTAGACATGACCGACACACATCTCCGGTCAATAACTAATAGCGGAACCAGGATGCTCATACTGGCTCCTACATATTCTACGAAGATCTTTATTGGTCAAACCGCATAAAAACATATGTCATTCCATTTGTCATCGGTATGTTACTTGCCAGAGATTCAATCATCGGTATCGTCATACCTAGTTCAATCTCGTTACCGGCAAGTCTCTTTACTCGTTCTGTAATTCATCATCCTGTAACTAACTTATTAGTCACATTGCTTGCAAGGCTTATAGTGATGTGGATTATCGAGAGGGCCCCGAGATACCTCTCTGTTACACGGATTGACAAATCCTAATCTTGATCTATGCCAACTCAACAAACACCTTCGGAGACACCTGTAGAGCATCTTTATAATCACCCAGTTACGTTGTGACCTTTGATAGCACACAAGGTGTTCCTCCGGTATTCGGGAGTTGCATAATCTCATAGTCAGAGGAATATGTGTAAGTCATGAAGAAAGTAATAGCAACAAAACTAAACGATCATTATGCTAAGCTAACGGATGGGTCTTGTCCATCACATCATTCTCTAATGATGTGATCTCGTTCAGCAAATGACAACACATGTCTATGCTCAGGAAACTTAACCATCTTTGATTAACGAGCTAGTCAAGTAGAGGCATACTAGGGACACTCTGTTTGTCTATGTATTCACACATGTACTAAGTTTTCGGCTAATACAATTCTAGCATGAATAATAAACATTTATCATGATATAAAGAAATATAAATAACAACTTTATTATTGCCTCTAGGGCATATTTCCTTCAGTCTCCCACTTGCACTAGAGTCAATAATCTAGATTACATAGTAATGATTCTAACACTCATGGAATCTTGGTGTTGATCATGTTTTGCTCTTGAGAGAGGCTTAGTCAACGGGTCTGCAACATTCAGATCTGTATGTATCTTCCCTATCTCTATGTATCCCTCCTTGACTTGATCGCGGATAGAATTGAAGCATCTCTTGATGTGTTTGGTTCTCTTGTGAAATCTGGATTCCTTCGCCAAGGCAATTGCTCCAGTTGTCACAAAAGATTTTCATTGGACCTGATGCACTAGGTATTACACCTAGATCAGATATGAACTCCTTCATCCAGACTCCTTCATTTGCTGCTTCCGAAGCAACTATGTACTCCGCTTCACACGTAGATCCCGCCATGACAATCTGCTTGGAACAGCACCAACTGGCAGCTCCACCATTCAATATAAATACGTATCCGGTTTGTGACTTAGAGTCATCCGGAACAGTGTCAAAGCTTGCATCGACGTAACCATTTACGACAAGCTCTTATTCACCTCCATAAATGAGAAACATATCCTTAGTCCTTTTCAGGTATTTCAGGATGTTCTTGACCCCTGTCCAGTGATCCACTCCTGGATTACTTTGGTACCTCCTTGCTAAACTTATAGCAAGACACACATCAGGTCTGGTACACAGCATTGCACACATGATAGAACCTATGGCTGAGGCATAGGGAATGATTTTCATTTTCTCTCTATCTTCTGTAGTGGTCGGGCATTGAGTCTGACTCAACTTCACACCTTGTAACACATGCACGAACCCTTTCTTTGACTGATCCATTTTGAATTTCTTCAAAACTTTATCAAGGTATGTGCTTTGTGAAAGTCCAATTAAGTGTCTTGATCTATCTCTATAGATCTTGATGCCCAATATATAAGCAGCTTCACTGAGGTCTTTTATTGAAAAATTCTTATATAAGTATCCTTTTATGCTATCCAAAAATTATGTATTATTTCCAATCAATAATATGTGATCCACATATAATATTAGAAATGCTACAGAGCTCCCACTCACTTTCTTGCAAATACAGGCTTCTCCAAAAGTTTGTATAAAACCATATGCCTTGATCACACTATCAATGTATATTCCAACTCTGAGAGGCTTGCTGATACGTCCATTTTGCATCATGCTTTTATATCGATATTTATTGCATTATGGGTTGTTATTTCACATTATGTCACAATACTTATGGCTATTCTCTCTTATTTTAAAAGGTTTACATAAGGAGGGAGAATGCCGGCAGCTGGAATTCTGGGCTAGAAAAGGAGCAAATATTATAGACCTATTCTACAGAACTCCAAAAGCCCTGAAACTCCACCGAATACCTTATAAGCAATAATGAAAAATCCTCACCAAAGATGAAGACCAGGGGGCCCACACCCTGTCCACGAGGGTGGGGGGCACCCCCCCTAGGGCGCGCCCCCTACCTCGTGGGCCCCCTGGTGGCTCTCCAATGACCATCTTCTCCTATATGAAATCTTTCTTCGAGAAAAAAATAAGAAGCAACCTTTCAGGACGGAACTCCGCCGCCACGAGGCGGAACCTTGGCGGATCCAATCTAGGGCTCCGGCAGAGCTGTTCTGCCTGGGAAACTTCCCTCCCGGAGGAGGAAATCATCTCCATCGTCAGCACCAACGCTCCTCTCATCGGGAGAGGGCAATCTCCATCAACATCTTCATCAGCACCATCTCATCTCAAAACCCTAGTTCATCTCTTGTATCCAATTCTTGTCTCCAAGTCTGGGATTGGTGCTAGTAGGTTGCTAGTAGTGCTAATTACTCCTTGTAGTTGATGCTAGTTGGTTTAATTGGTGGAAGATCATATGTTCAGATCCTATATACATATTAATACCCCTCTGATTATGAACATGTTTATGCTTTGTGAGTAGTTACGTTTGTTCCTGAGGACAAGGGAGAAGTCTTGCTATTAGTAGTCATGTGAATTTGGTATTCGTTCGATATTTTGATGAGATGTATGTTGTCTAGGCTCTAGTGGTGTTATGTGAACGTCGACTACATAACACTTCACCATTATTTCGGCCTAGAGGAAGGCATTGGGAAGTAATAAGTAGATGATGGGTTGCTAGAGTGACAAAAGCTTAAACCCTAGTTTATGCGTCACTTCGTAAGGGACTGATTTGGATCCACATGTTTCATGTTATGGTTAGGTTTACCTTAATACTTTTGTTGTAGTTGTGGATGCTTGCAATAGAGGTTAATCATAAGTGGGATGCTTGTTCAAGTAAGAACAGCACCCAAGCACCGGTCCACCCACATATCAAATTATCAAAGTACCGAACGCGAATCATATGAACGTGATGAAAACTAGCTTGACGATATTCCCATGTGTCCTCGGGAGCGCTTTTCCTATTATAAGAGTTTGTCCAGGCTTGTCCTTTGCTACAAAAAGGATTGGGCCACCTTGCTGCACATTATTTACTTTTGTTACTTGTTGCCCGTTACAATTCATCTTGTCACAAAACTACCTGTTACTAGTTATTTCAGTACTTGCAGAGAAAACCTTGTTGAAAACCGCTTATCATTTCCTTCTGCTCCTTGTTGGGTTCGACAGTCTTACTTATCGAAAGGACTACGATAGATCCCCTATACTTGTGGGTCATCAAGACTCTTTTCCGGCACCGTTGCCGGGGAGTGAAGCGCCTTTGGTAGGTGGAATTTGGTAAGGAAAAATTTATATAGTGTGCTGAAATTTACTGTCACTTGTTACTATGGAAAGTAATACTCTGAGGGGCTTGTTCGGGGTATCTTCACCCCGAGCAGTAGAGAAAAGAGTTACTCCCCAACCTACTGAACCTATTGAAAATGAAATTCCTTATGAGTATCCTTCGGGTATGATAGAAAAACTGCTAGCTAATCCTTTTACAGGAGATGGAATAAAGCATCCTGATGAACACCTAATATATGTGGATGAAGTTTGTGGATTATTTAAGCTTGCAGGTATACCCGATTGTCGGTGTCAAAACCGGCGGATCTCGGGTAGGGGGTCCCGACCTCTGCATCTAGGCCGGATGGTAACAGGAGGCAGGGGACATGATGTTTTACCCAGGTTCGGGCCCTCTTGATGGAGGTAAAACCCTACGTCCTTCTTGATTAATATTGATGATATGGGTAGTACAAGAGTAGATCTACCACGAGATCAGAGAGGCTAAGCCCTAGGAGCTAGCCTGTGGTATGATTGTATGTTGTGGTTGTTGTCCTACGGACTAATACCCCTCGATTTATATAGACACTGGAGAGGGTTAGGGTTACACAAGGTCGGTTACAAAGGAGGAGATATGCATATCCGTATTGCCTAGCTTGCCTTCCACGCCAAGTAGAGCCCACCCGGACACGAGACAAAGTTTTCAATCTTGTATCTTCATAGTCCAACAGTCCGGCCAAAAAATATAATCTGGCGGTCCGGAGACCCCCTAATCCAGGACTCCCTCAGTAGCTCCTGAACCAGGCTTCAATGACGACGAGTCCGATGCACAGATTGTCTTCGGCATTGCAAGGCGGGTTCCTCTCCAAATTCCATGTACCTGTTGAAATAGTGTTCAGCCTTTTGCGAATGTTGCATTCCTTGGCTTCCACACCCAATAATGGCCACTTTACACGTGTCGAGCGAATGTGAAGAGCCAGGGTGTTTTTACATTTACCCCCTAGCTGTGTGAATAAGCTGCCTATTAAAAAATGAGGATTTAGATCCAAATCACATCATCCTCTCTTGGCGAGCCTTCATCGGAGCGCATATGACAAAGATCCATTCCATCATGGCCGGTCGACGCAGCTCCTCCTCTCGCTCCCCTAGCCCCAAGCCTGGAGATTGGGAGAGATGTTCCGTCCCGCACAGCAAATTAGTGATGCTTCAGACCAAGGGATTTCTTCCCCCAGCGTACATGGTCCTGGTTCGAGCCGGGATCGCCACCTATAATGGAGGAGAGCAAGCGGAGAGCCTCCCCAATCCCTCCAAGGGAGAGCGGGTATGCCTTGTCCCTCATTTGGTAAGAGGGCTCGGATTTCCAATTCATCTGTTTCTCCGGGGGCTCCTGGAGTTCTACGGCCTCCAGTTGCACAACCTTACGCCAGCCTCTATATTGCATATCGCAGGATTCGTAGCCCTTTGCGAGCTGTTTTTGGGTTGTGAGGCTCATTTCACGCTGTGGAAGAAGTTGTTCTGCCTTGTGCCCCATTCTCAGAAGGGGTCAATATATCAAGTGGGTGGAGCCGAAGTGTGGCGTATTGCCGGGACCGAATATCTATTCGTAACCCCAAAGAAGACGTCCGAAGACTGGCCTTCAAAATGGTTTTATATAGAAGACGTCCCTCTCCCAGATCCTATTCGAATCGGCCTTCCTGAGTTCGACAACGCTCCTTTGAAGAAGCGCCGGAGCTGGCGTCCATGGAGCTCCCTGGAGGAAGATGACAGGGACGTTCTTTACCTGATGAGCCGGATAAGTTTGCTAGCTCGATCCGAATTGACCATGATCGAGGTCATGGCCACCTGTGTTATGCGGGGGGTGCAGCCGCTTCAGTATAGAGGCCTCCCCATGTGGGATTTCAACAGAGAGGATGACGCCACCCGCTACGGCCGTAAAGGGCCGGGATCGGTTGCTGATCTAATAAAGATCTTATCCACTTTGTACAAGGGAGAAGAGGAGGAATTCCTCCGTGTCAACCCGCAGGGCGGATTTTCTATGTACAATCCTCTGAGCTGGGTAAGCAGAGACTTTTTCTCGCCCATCCGTTTCATATTCCCGTAGTTAAGTATTCAGTCTAGCGATTTCAACGCAGGAGCTGCGCCAGGCTATAAGGGAGATAAACAACCCGCCTCCACAACCCGAGGACCCTGGACGGTCCCTCAACCCGGCCTCCCAAGAGGATCCGGACATATCTATGGAGCTGATCGATGGGGTATTTTACCAATTGAGCAATGACGATGTTTTGGTGGCCATTACAGCCGACTACCCTGGGCTACTTCCAGCCTCACAGGTAACTGAGACCGAAGTCCCAGTACTTTGAAAAGGGATCCGTCCTTGCGTGTTTTTGATTACTGTATAACCGTGTTTTGCAGGGGAGGTCCTCGAGGCGGAAGGCCGAGCCTGCGGCGACTAGCCAACAAGGGGCCGCGAGGCCAGGCAGGCTGAAAAGACCTGCAGTCCGGATTGAGACACCAGCGCAGCGGTACGGCGTGCCGTCTTTATCACAAGACATTATTCTCAGAGGCATATTAACGCCCATGCCTTCTTTTCAGGAAAAAGAGCACTCGCCGGACTATACCCGGAGAGGCTACTAATCGCGCCTCCACCAGCCAGGCTCCAAGGCCGGATTCGGAGGCTGGAACGAATACGAGGTGTGCGTTGGGCGCTCCTCCGACAGAGGATGCGGATAAAATGTCCGCCACAAATTCCGAGGTGGAAAGTGCCATGAACCACAGGCGTCGCCGGACTGTTCTTTATGACGCTTGTTTCTCCCAAGAGGCATTGGATGCCTTCAGCTCGGGAGATGCGTACCTCCGTGCCGCTCAAAATGGTCTAGCCAGAGCCACGGAGCAGTATGTAAAAGACATACGGGTGAGAAAATTTGGTAATTATATATATCGGTAGCCCCTGAGACTTGAAACAGTTAGAATAACTGATTTAAGGATCATTTGTTATGCAGGTTCTTACCGAAAAGAATACCCAACTGTCCCAGGAGCTGGAAGAGTGCAAAGCCCAACTTCAGGCCGCACTGGCCGCAGCAGGGGAGCCCAAAGAGACCCCCTCTGGTAATATATCCTTCGAATGATAAGTATCATATATAGTGCGGCGTATATGCAGATCTGACGGTAAAATTGCAGATGACGCTCGAGTAAATCCGGGTAAGCAATAGCTCCTACGCCAGCTGAAGGCCGGTGAGAGCGTGCTTACGAGGGTGAGGCGGGAGAAGAATGATCTCCTAGATGCCAACACCAAGCTGGGCGTGGAACTAAAAGATGTTCATGCCCAACTGTCGGACTCTGTTAAGGAGAATCGGCGGCTTCGACATGGCATATTTAGTAAGTGCTTGAACGAACTTTGAAAAAGAGTTCGGCGAGGAAGTTGGCTGACAGAGTTATGTCTGTAGGTAGGCTAACAGGTCGTCGTGCCGAGGAAATGCCCGGTTCTATGGGTGACCTTCTTCCCAAGCTCTCACAACTGCACGAACGAGTTAGGCAGGTGATGCAAGGCGTCGCCCAGGCCTTGTGGCCATCGGTCTCCATGCCCGAAGGCCTTGGAGAGCTTGCAGAGAAGCTGAAGGGAGCGCGGCGGCGCTTCCGATTATGGAAGATATCGGCCTGCCGTCAGGGCACTAGGTAAGCCTGGGCAATGGTGAAGACGCGGTACACGAAGGCTGACCCGAACCACATGGCCGAGGTCAGACCTGTGGGGCCCGATGGGAAGGAGATCCCTGTGAGCTTAGTGTACAACCAAGTAGAATTGGCCACAAAGTATTCCCAATAGGACTGTAGACTAGACAGCCTATTGGATGGTATTGAAGAGGAATTCAACCAGTCAAATTGACTATGTAATTTAAAGTGACATGTATAATGCCTTCTAGCCGGATTGTAGATCGTTTGTCGTGGCGGACCTTTTCGCTTCAACCTCGGGACCCGACGGTCCGGAGTGTATCCCAATACCCTCTCAGTTATGTAAGAACCGGGGCATGCATGGAGACCAGGCGTAGCGGTCATTAGTGCTTTAACGGACAAGTGCCCAACTAGTTATGTTATATTACATGGTTAGTAAGAAACTGTTGGGGAACATAGTAATTTCAAAAAAATTCCTACGCACAGGCAAGATCATGGTGATGCACAACAACGAGAGGGGAGAGTGTTGTCTACGTACCCTCGTAGACTAGCGTTATAACAACGCGGTTGATGTAGTCGTACGTCTTCACAGCCCGACCGATCAAGCACCGAAACTACGGCACCTCCGAGTTTTTGCACACGTTCAGCTCGATGACGATCCCCGAACTCCGATCCAGCAAAGTGTCAGGGATGAGTTCCGTCAGCACGACGGCGTGGTGACGATCTTGATGTTCTACCGTCGCAGGGCTTCGCCTAAGCACCGCTACAATATTATCGAGGATTATGGTGGAGGGAGGCACCGCACACAGCTAAGAGATCAATGATCAATTGTTGTGTCTCTGGGGTGCCCCCCTGCCCCCGTATATAAAGGAGTGGAGGAGGGGCCGGCCAAGGAGGGTGGCGCGCCCAAGGGGGGGAGTCCAACTCCCACCGGGAGTGGCGCCCCCTCCCTTGCTCCTTTCCCCTCCTTTCCACTTAGGCCCAATAAGGCCCATATACCTCCCGGGGGGTTCCGATAACCTCCGGGTGATCCAGTATTGTCCCAATCTCACCCGGAACCTTTCCGGTGTCCAAATATAGTCGTCCAATATATCAATCTTTATGTCACGACCATTTCAAGACTCCTCGTCAAGTCCGTGATCACATCCGGGACTTCGAACAACCATCGGTACATCAAAATATATAAACTCATAATGAAACTGTCATCGTAACGTTAAGCGTGCGGACCCTACGGGTTCGAGAACAATGTAGACATGACCGAGACACGTCTCCGGTCAATAACCAATAGCGGAACCTAGAAGCTCATATTGGCTCCTACATATTCTACAAAGATCTTTATCGGTCAGACCGCATAACAACATACATTGTTCCCTTTGTCATCGGTATGTTACTTGCCCGAGATTCGATCATCGGTATCTCAATACCTAGTTCAATCTCGTTACCGGCAAGTCTCTTTACTCGTTCCGTAATACATCATCTTGCAACTAACTTATTAGTTACATTGCTTGCTAGGCTTAAGTGATGTGCATTACCGAGAGGGCCCAGAGATACCTCTCCGACAATCGGAGCGACAAATCCTAATCTCGAAATACGCCAACCCAACATGTACCTTTGGAGACACCTGTAGAGCACCTTTATAATCACCCAATTATGTTGTGACGTTTCGTAGCACACAAAGTGTTCCTCCGGTAAACGGGAGTTGCATAATCTCATAGTCATAGGAACATGTATAAGTCATGAAGAAAGCAATAGCAACATACTAAACGACCGGGTGTTAAGCTAATGGAATGGGTCATGTCAATCACATCATTCTCCTAATGATGTGATCCCGTTAATCAAATGACAACTCATGTCTATGGGTAGGAAACATAACCATCTTCGATTAATGAGCTAGTCAAGTAGAGGCATACTAGTGACACTTTGTTTGTCTATGTATTCACACAAGTATTACATTTCCGGTTAATACAATTCTAGCATGAATAATAAACATTTATCATGATATAAGGAAATAAATAATAACTTTATTATTGCCTCTAGGGCATATTTCCTTCAGTCTCCCACTTGCACTAGAGTCAATAATCTAGATTACACAGTAATGATTCTAACACCCATGGAGCCTTGGTGCTGATCATGTTTCGCTCGTGGAAGAGGCTTAGTCAATGGGTCTGCTACATTCAGATCCGTATGTATCTTGCAAATCTCTATGTCTCCCACCTGGACTAGATCCCGGATGGAATTGAAGCGTCTCTTGATGTGCTTGGTTCTCTTGTGAAATCTGGATTCCTTTGCCAAGGCAATTGCACCAGTATTGTCAAAAAAGATTTTCATTGGACCCGATGCACTAGGTGTGACACCTAGATCGGATATGAACTCCTCCATCCAGACTCCTTCGTTTGCTGCTTCCGAAGCAGCTATGTACTTCGCTTCACATGTAGATCCCGCCACGACGCTTTGTTTAGAACTGCACCAACTAACAGCTCCACCGTTTAATGTAAATACGTATCCGGTTTGCGATTTAGAATCGTCCGGATCAGTGTCAAAGCTTGCATCAATGTAACCATTTACGATGACCTCTTTGTCACCTCCATATACGAGAAACATATCCTTAGTCCTTTTCAGGTATTTCAGGATGTTCTTGACCGATGTCCAGTGATCCACTCTTGGATTACTTTTGTACCTCCCTGCTAGACTTATAGCAAGGCACACATCAGGTCTGGTACACAGGATTGCATACATGATAGAGCCTATGGCTGAAGCATAGGGAACATCTTTCATTTTCTCTCTATCTTCTGCAGTGGTCGGGCATTGAGTCTTACTCAACTTCACACCTTGTAACACAGGCAAGAATCCTTTCTTTGCTTGATACATTTTGAACTTCTTCAAAACTTTGTCAAGGTATGTGCTTTGTGAAAGTCCAATTAAGCGTCTTGATCTATCTCTATAGATCTTAATTCCCAATATGTAAGCAGCTTCACCGAGGTCTTTCATTGAAAAACTCTTATTCAAGTATCCCTTTATGCTATCCAGAAATTCAATATCATTTCCGATTAGGAATATGTCATCCACATATAATATCAGAAATGCTACAGAGCTCCCACTCACTTTCTTGTAAATACAGGCTTCTCCAAAAGTCTGTACAAAACCAAATGCTTTGATCACACGGTCAAATCGTTTATTCCAACTCCGAGATGCTTGCACCAGTCCATAAATGGATCGCTGGAGCTTGCACACTTTGTTAGCTCCCTTTGGATCGACAAAACCTTCCGGCTGCATCATATACAACTCTTCTTCCAGAAATCCATTCAGGAATGCAATTTTGACATCCATCTGCCAAATTTCATAATCATAAAATGCGGTAATTGCTAACATGATTTGGACAGACTTAAGCATCGCTACGGGTGAGAAGGTCTCATTGTAGTCTATCCCTTGAACTTGTCGAAAACCTTTTGCGACAAGTCGAGCTTTGTAGACAGTAACATTACCGTCAGCGTCAGTCTTCTTCTTGAAGAACCATTTATTTTCAATTGCTTGCCGATCATTGGGCAAGTCAACCAAAGTCCACACTTTGTTCTCATACATGGATCCCATCTCAGATTTCATGGCTTCAAGCCATTTTGCAGAATCTGGGCTCACCATTGCTTCTTCATAGTTTGTAGGTTCATCATGATCTAGTACCATGACTTCCAGAACAGGATTACCGTACCACTCTGGTGCGGATCTTACTCTAGTTGATCTACGAGGTTCAGTAGTAACTTGTTCTGAAGTTTCATGATCATCATCATTAGCTTCCTCACTAATTGGTGTAGGTGTCACAGAAACCGGTTTCTGTGATGTACTACTTTCCAATAAGGGAGCAGGTATAGTTACCTCATCAAGTTCTACTTTCCTCCCACTCACTTCTTTCGAGAAAAACTCCTTCTCAAGAAAGGATCCATTCTTAGCAACAAATGTCTTGCCTTCGGATCTGTGATAGAAGATGTACCCAACAGTCTCCTTCGGGTATCCTATGAAGACACATTTCTCCGATTTGGGTTCGAGCTTATCCGGTTGAAGCTTTTTCACATAAGCATCGCAGCCCCAAACATTCAGAAACGACAACTTTGGTTTCTTACCAAACCATAGTTCATAAGGCGTCGTCTCAACTGATTTTGATGGTGCCCTATTTAACGTGAATGTGGCCGTCTCTAAAGTAAAACCCCAAAACGATAGCGGTAAATCTGTAAGAGACATCATAGATCGCTTCATATCAAGTAAAGTATGATTACAACGTTTGGACACACCATTACGCTGTGGTGTTCCGGTTGGCGTGAGTTGCGAAACTATTCCGCATTGTTTGAAATGTAAACCAAACTCGTAACTCAAATATTCTCCTCCATGATCAGATCGTAGAAACTTTATTTTCTTGTTACGATGATTTTCAGCTTCACTCTGAAATTCTTTGAACTTTTCAAATGTTTCATACTTATGTTTCATTAAGTAGATATACCCATATCTGCTTAAATCATATGTGAAGGTGAGAAAATAACGATATCCGCCACGAGCTTCAACATTCATTGGACCACATACATCTGTATGTATGATTTCCAACAAATCGGTTGCTCTCTCCATAGTACCGGAGAACGGCGTTTTAGTCATCTTGCCCATGAGGCACGGTTCGCAAGTACCAAGTGATTCATAATCAAGTGGTTCCAAAAGTCCATCAATATGGAGTTTCTTCATGTGCTTTACACCGATATGACCTAAACAGAAGTGCCACAAATAAGTTGCACTATCATTATCAACTCTGCATCTTTTGGCTTCAACATTATGAATATGTGTATCACTACTATCGAGATTCATCAAAAATAGACCACTCTTCAAGGGTGTATGACCATAAAAGATATTACTCATATAAATAGAACAACCATTATTCTCAGATTTAAATGAATAACCGTCTCGCATCAAACAAGATCCAGATATGATGTTCATGCTTAATGCTGGCACCAAATAACAATTATTTAGGTCTAATACTAATCCCGATGGTAGATGTAGAGGTAGCATGCCGACCGCGATCACATCAACTTTGGAACCATTTCCCACGCGCATCATCACCTCGTCCTTCGCCAGTGTTCACTTAATCCGTAGTCCCTGTTTCGAGTTGCAAATATTAGCAACAGAACCAGTATCAAATACCCAGGTGCTACTGCGAGCTCTAGTAAGGTACACATCAATAACATGTATATCACATATACCTTTGTTCACCTTGCCATCCTTCTTATCCGCCAAATACTTGGGGCAGTTCCGCTTCCAGTGACCAGTCTGCTTGCAGTAGAAGCACTCAGTTTCAGGCTTAGGTCCAGACTTTGGTTTCTTCTCCTGAGCAGCAACTTGCTTGCTGTTCTTCTTGAAGTTCCCCTTCTTCTTCCCCTTGCCCTTTTTCTTGAAACTAGTGGTCTTGTTGACCATCAACACTTGATGCTCCTTCTTGATTTCTACCTCCGCAGCTTTTAGCATTACGAAGAGCTCGGGAATTGTTTTATCCATCCCTTGCATATTATAGTTCATCACGAAGCTCTTGTAGCTAGGTGGAAGTGATTGGAGAATTCTGTCAATGACGCAATCATCCGGAAGATTAACTCCCAGTTGAATCAAGTGATTATTATACCCAGACATTTTGAGTATATGCTCACTAACAGAACTGTTCTCCTCCATCTTGCAGCTATAGAACTTATTGGAGACTTCATATCTCTCAATCTGGGCATTTGCTTGAAATATTAGCTTCAACTCCTGGGACATCTCATATGCTCCATGACGTTCAAAACGTCGTTGAAGACCCGGTTCTAAGCCGTAAAGCATGGCACATTGAACTATCGAGTAGTCATCAGCTTTGCTCTGCCAGACGTTCTTAACGTCGCCAGTTGCATCAGCAGCAGGCCTGGCACCCAGCGGTGCTTCCAGGACGTAATTCTTATGTGCAGCAATGAGGATAATCCTCAAGTTATGGACCTATTCCGTATAATTGCTACCATCATCTTTCAACTTTGCTTTCTCAAGGAACGCATTAAAATTCAACGGAACAACAACACGGGCCATCTATCTACAATCAAACATAAACAAGCAAGATACTATCAGGTACTAAGTTCATGATAAATTTAAGTTCAATTAATCATATTACTTAAGAACTCCCACTTAGAAAGACATCCCTCTAATCTTTTAAGTGATCACGTGATCCAAATCAACTAAACCATACCCGATCATCATGTGAAATGGAGTAGTTTTCAATGGTGAACATCACTATGTTGATCATATCTACTATATGATTCACGCTCGACCTTTCGGTCTCAGTGTTCCGAGGCCATATCTGCATATGCTAGGCTCGTCAAGTTTAACCTGAGTATTCTGCGTGTGCAAAACTGGCTGGCACCCATTGTAGATGGACGTAGAGCTTATCACACCCGATCATCACGTGGTGTCTGGGCACGACGAACTTTGGCAACGGTGCATACTCAGGGAGAACACTTTTATCTTGAAATTTAGTGAGAGATCATCTTATAATGCTACCGTCAATCAAATCAAGATAAGATGCATAAAATATAAACATCACATGCAATCAATATAAGTGATATGATATGGCCATCATCATCTTGTGCTTGTGATCTCCACCTCCGAAGCATCGTCATGATCACCATCGTCACCGGCACGACACCTTGATCTCCATCGTAGCATCGTTGTCGTCTTGCCAATCTAATGCTTCTACGACTTTCGCTACAGCTTAGTGATAAAGTAAAGCATTACAGGTCGATTGCATTGCATACAATAAAGTGACAACCATATGGCTCCTACCAGTTGCCGATAACTTGGTTACAAAACATGATCATCTCATACAATAAAATTTAGCATCATGCCTTGACCATATCACATCACAACATGCCCTGCAAAAACAGGTTAGACGTCCTCTACTTTGTTTGTTGCAAGTTTTACGTGGCTGCTACGGGCTTAGCAAGAACCAATCTTACCTACGCATCAAAAACCACAACGATAGTTTGTCAAGTTGGTGATGTTTTAACCTTCGCAAGGACCGGGCGTAGCCACACTCGGTTCAACTAAAGTTGGAGAAACTGACACCCGCCAGCCACCTGTGTGCAAAGCACGTCGGTAGAACCAGTCTCGCGTAAGCGTACACGTAATGTCGGTCCGGGCCGCTTCATCCAACAATACCGCCGAACCAAAGTATGACATGCTGGTAAGCAGTATGACTTATATCGCCCACAACTCGCTTGTGTTCTACTCGTGCATATAACATCAACACATAAAACCTAGGCTCGGATGCCACTGTTGGGGAACATAGTAATTTCAAAAAAATTCCTACGCACACGCAAGATCATGGTGATGCACAACAACGAGAGGGGAGAGTGTTGTCTACGTACCCTCATAGACCAGAAGCGGAAGCGTTATAACAACACAGTTGATGTAGTCGTACGTCTTCACGGCCCGACCGATCAAGCACCGAAACTACGGCACCTCCGAGTTTTTGCACACATTCAGCTCGATGACGATCCCCGGACTCCGATCCAGCAAAGTGTCGGGGATGAGTTCCGTCAGCATGATGGCGTGGTGACGATCTTGATGTTCTACCATCTCAGGGCTTCGCCTAAGAACCGCTACAATATTATCGAGGATTATGGTGGAGGGAGGCACCGCACACGGCTAAGAGATCAATGATCAATTGTTGTGTCTCTGGGGTGCCCCCTGCCCCCGTATATAAAGGAGTGGAGGAGGGGGCCGGCCAAGGAGGGTGGCGCGTCCAACTCCCACCGGGAGTAGGACTCCCCCTTTTCCTATTAGGAGTAGGGAGGGAAGGAAGAGGAAGGAGGAAGGAAGGAAAGGGGGGGCCGGCCCCCCTCCCAATTCGGATTGGGCTTGGGGGGGGCGCCCCCTCCCTTGCTCCTTTCCCCTCCTTTCCACTAAGGCCCAATAAGGCCCATATACCTCCCGGGGGGTTCCGATAACCTCCCGGTGATCCGGTATTGTCCCAATCTCACCCGGAACCTTTCCAGTGTCCAAATATTGTCGTCCAATACACCGATCTTTATGTCTCGACCATTTAAAGACTCTTCGTCATGTCCGTGATCACATCCGGGACTCCGAACAACCTTCGATACATCAAAATATATAAACTCATAATGAAACTGTCATCGTAACGTTAAGCGTGCGGACCCTACGGGTTTGAGAACAATGTAGACATGACCGAGACACATCTCCGGTCAATAACCAATAGCGGAACCTGGATGCTCATATTGGCTCCTACATATTCTACGAAGATCTTTATCGGTCAGACCGCATAACAACATACGTTGTTCCCTTTGTCATCGGTATGTTACTTGCCCGAGATTTGATCGTTGGTATCTCAATACCTATTTCAATCTCGTTACCGGCAAGTGTCTTTACTCGTTCCGTAATACATCATCTTGCAACTAACTTATTAGTTGCATTGCTTGCAAGGCTTAAGTGATGTGCATTACCGAGAGGGCCCAGAGATACCTCTCCGACAATCGGAGAGACAAATCCTAATCTCGAAATACACCAACCCAACATGTGACTTTGGAGACACCTGTAGAGCACCTTTATAATCACCCAGTTACTTGTGACATTTGGTAGCACACAAAGTGTTCCTCTGGTAAACGGGAGTTGCATAATCTCATAGTCATAGGAACATGTATAAGTCATGAAGAAAGCAATAGCAACATACTAAATGATCGGGTGCGAAGCTAATGGAATGGGTCATGTCAATCACATCATTCTCCTAATGATGTGATCTCGTTAATCAAATGACAACTCATGTCTATGGTTAGGAAACATAACCATCTTTGATTAACGAGCTAGTCAAGTAGAGGCATACTAGTGACACTTTGTTTGTCTATGTATTCACACAAGTATTACGTTTCCAGTTAATACAATTCTAGCATGAATAATAAACATTTATCATAATATAAGGAAATAAATAATAACTTTATTATTTCCTCTAGGGCATATTTCCTTCAGAAACATCTTCTAGGGAGAATAGTTCCGTTAGGGGTTCCTTTCCCTGGGAGGCATGCCCTAAAGTGCATGTGCGGACTGCGAGAAGAGACGCAGAAAAAAACATCTGGGGCGCATAAGTAAATAAGTGAAAAATCATCTTTAGTTCACCGACCGAATATTCCCTTAAGAACGCTAGCTTTTGGCTTCACCTAGTCTGAGGTACACATTCGGCTGACCCGGCAGTAACAATCGTAGAGGTGCTCCCCTTATGCCCTAGCCGAATTAACGGGAATGTAGGGCCTAAATACAAGAGCCAGGCAACCCAACTTAGCCAAAACTTAAGTCATATCGATGCATACAATGCTAGATAAAGGGTACATGCTGAAGGATAACGCATGTGTTGGGCATAAAGCCCGTATGAATAAGCTTCTATTAAAGAAGCCCCCAGGTATAATGAGCGCGGATAGCGCGTCCGTTGCATGCAAACAAGGCACGAATGGTCCCCTAAAGGCTGTGAGAGAAAAGAAAAGGAGAAGGAGAAAAATATAAGACAGATAGTATATAAAAAATGGATAGAGGAAGGAGACGAACACAGAGTCCGGCGTTAGGCGTAGAATCTTCGAAGTCGGGCTGCGTTCCATGGGTTCGGCTCGAGTCGATTATCCGATGCATCCCGCAGACGGTATGCTCCACCAGTCAGGACTTGGTCAATGATGAAGGGACCTTCCCATTTGGGCTTGTGTTTGTCCTTTTTCTTATCCGGCAGGCATAGAACTAACTCGCCAATATTGTAAGTTTTGGCCCGTACTTCTCTGCTTTGGTATCTTCGAGCCTGTTGTTGATAGAATGTGGAACGGGCTTTTGCCACGTCACGCTCCTCCTCCAAGGCGTCCAAACTGTCCTGCCGATCGAGCTCGGCCTCTCTTTCTTCGTACATGCGCACTCGAGGTGAGTCATGAATAATGTCGCAGGGCAGAACCGCCTCTGCGCCGTATACCATAAAGAATGGTGTGTATCTGGTAGTGCGATTTGGCATGGTCCGCAGCCCTCAGAGTACAGAGTCGAGCTCCTCTACCCAGCGCGTGTTAGATTCCTTGAGGGACCGCACTAATCTGGGTTTGATGCCGCTCATGATAAGACCGTTTGCTTGCTCAACCTGACCGTTAGTTTGCGGGTGATAGACTGAAGCATAATCAAGCTTGATGCCCATGTTTTTGCACCAAAGTTTTACCTCGTCGGCCGTAAAGTTCGTGCCATTATCAGTGATGATGCTGCGGGGGACGCCGTAACGGTGTACGACCCCGGATATGAAGTCTATCACCGGTGCGGATTCGGCCCTCTTAACAGGCTTGGCTTCTATCCATTTGGTGAATTTATCCACCATGACCAGTAAGTATTTTTGCTTGTGGGTTCCTCCTTTAAGGGGTCCAACCATGTCAAGCCCCCAGACCGCGAAGGGCCAGGTGATGGGGATAGTTTGAAGGGCGGTGGGTGGCATATGGCTTTGGTTACCAAAAAGCTTGCAACCAACGCATCGTTGGACTAAGTCCTGAGCGTCTGCCCGGGCCGTTGGCCAATAGAAGCCTGTACGGAAGGCCTTGCTTACAAGGGCCCGGGCCGCCACGTGGTGACCACCGAGTCCGGCATGAATTTCAGCCAGAAGATTCCGCCCTTCCTCTTCGGAGATGCACCTTTGAAGGACTCCGGTGGTGCTTTTCTTATAGAGCTCTCCCTCGTGCACTTTATAGGCTTTAGATTGCTGCACTATGCAGCGTGCCTCATTTTGGTCCGCGGGAAGTTCCTGCTTAGTTAGGTAGGCTAGAAATGGTTCAGTCCACGAGGCGATGACTGCCATTATTACGTGGGTTGAAGATGTTATTTCGTTGGCAGAGCCTCCAATTGAATCCGAATCCTCACCCAATCTGAGACTCGGGGGCCAAGGAGTTTCCGAACTCGGAAGTTTGGATTCTTGGATGATTTCCAATAAATCTAGCCCGCTGCCTGACTCTAGTTTCAGGTCTTGAGTGACGTCCTCCCCGCCGTGGGTATCCGGCTTGGAGGGATCGGGAATCCGGACATAGCTAGTCCTTAAGATAGATGAAGGGTTGCCGCATTGTTCCTCCACCACTGCAACATGATGGGTGACCTGGGGAGAGTTGATCTCTCTCAAATCAGGTTTAGGCCCAATCTGATCGTAGTCTGTAGCGACTCCCAGGGCGGCGATGTGATCCAAGAGCTCGTTTAGGGAAGAGAGCTTTATTGGATCTAACTGCTTGGCGAGTTCCGAGTTGATGTAAAGATTGCTTTTGATGACCCAAGAAATCATCGTCGGCGCAGCGACCGAACAGGCGGTCATAAGGAAACCACCTAGCCGGAGAGTTTGGCCGACAGCCAAAGCTCCCTTAGCAACAGTGCCATCTTTAAAGATGGGATGAGGCATCCTTCTTGATGGCAACGGCACAGCGGAACTCTCAATAAAAGCACCAATGTCGGTGTCAAAACCGGCGGATCTCGGGTAGGGGGTCTCGAACTGTGTGTCTAGGCCGGATGGTAACAGGAGGCAGGGGACACAATGTTTTACCTAGGTTCGGGCCCTCTTGATGGAGGTAAAACCCTATGTCCTGCTTGATTAATACTGATGATATGGGTAGTACAAGAGTAGATCTACCATGAGATCAGAGAGGCTAAACCCTAGAAGCTAGCCTGTGGTATGATTGTATGTTGTGGTTGTTGTCATACGGACTAAAACCCCTCGGTTTATATAGACACCGGAGAGGGTTAGGGTTACACAAGGTCGGTTACAAAGGAGGAGATATGCATATCCGTATTGCCTAGCTTGCCTTCCTCACCAAGTAGAGTCCCACCTAGACACGAGACGAAGTCTTCAATCTTGTATCTTCATAGTCCAACAGTCCGGCCAAAGAATATAATCCGGCTGTCCGGAGACCCCCTAATCCAGGACTCCCTCACCGATGATGTTTCTAAGAAGAAGGCCTTCACTTTATCTTTGAAGGGAGATGCATCGACATGGTATAGGCTATGTGATGATACGAGATCATGGAACTATAGAAGACTGAAATTGGAATTTCATCAAAAGTATTACCCTATGCATCTTGTTCATCGTGACCGCAATTATATATAATTTTTGGCCTCGCGAAGGAGAAAGCATCGCTCAAGCTTGGGGGAGGCTTAAATCAATGTTATATTCATGCCCCAATCATGAGCTCCCAAGAGAAACAATTCTTCGAAAAACTTATGCTCGGCTTTCTGAAAATAATCGCACCATGCTCGATACTTCTTGTGTCGGCTCTTTTATGATGAAGACTATTGGATTTAGATGGGATTTATTGGATAGAATTAAATGCAACTCTGAAGATTGGGACCTCGACAATGGTAAGGAGTCAGGTATGACACGTAAGTTTGATTGTGTTAAATCTTTTATGGATGCTGATATTTTCCGTAAGCTTAGCACTAAATATGGACTTGATTCTGAGATGGTAGCTTCTTTCTGTGAATCTTTTGCTACTTATGTTGATCTCCCTAAGGAGAAGTGGTTTAAATATCATCCTCCCATAGAAGTAAAAGTAGCTGCACCAATTAAAGCTGAAGAAAAGACTGTCACTTATAATGATCCTATTGTTCCTACTTGTTATGTTGAGAACCCACCTTTCCCTGTTAGGATAAAGGATCATGGTAAAGCTTCAATTGTGGTTCATAAAAGCAATATGAAAACATATACACCTCCTGAACAAGTTAAAGTAGAACCTAATATTGCTATTGTTAAATATCTCTTGTCTGATAATATTGATGGGCATGTTATTCAGTTCTGCGGTGAAACTGCTAGAATTGCTAAACCTTGTGGTAAAGATAAAAATAGACCTGTGGTAGGTGTGCCTGTTATTTCTGTTAAATAGTAGAACATTGTTATCATGGCTTATGTGATATGGGTGCTAGTGCTAGTGCAATACCTATTGACTTATACAAAGAAATTATGCATGACATTGCACTTGTTCAGTTAGAAGAAATTGATGTTACTATTAAACTTGCTAATAGAGATACTATTTCACCAATGGGAATTGTTAGAGATGTTGAAGTCTTGTGTGGGAAAACTAAATATCCTGCTGATTTTCTTGTTCTCGGTTCCCCACAAGATTGCTTTTGTCCCATTATATTTGGTAGACCCTTCTTAAATACTGTTAATGCTACCATAAATTGCACAAGGGATGTTGTTACTGTCGGCTTAGATGATATGACTCATGAGTTTAATTAATCTAAATTTAGTAAACAAGGGATGTTGTTACTGTCGGCTTAGATGATATGACTCATGAGTTTAATTAATCTAAATTTAGTAAACAACACCGTGAAGAAGAATTGCCTAGTAAGGATGAAATAATTGGTCTTGCTTCTATTGCCGTACCTCCTAGTGATCCTTTAGAACAATATTTGCTAGACCATGAGAATGATATGTTTATGAATGAAAGAAGGGAAATAGATGAAGTATTCTTTAAACAAGAACCAATTATGAAACACAATTTGCCTGTTGAAATCCTCGGGGATCCCCCTCCACCTAAGGGTGATCCCGCGTTTGAGCTTAAACCGTTGCCTGATAATCTTAAATATGCTTATGTTGATGAAAAGAAGATATATCCTGTTATTATTAGTGCCAACCTTTCAGAGCATGAAGAAGAAAGATTATTGAAAACTCTGAAGAAGAACCATGCTGCTATTGGATATACTCTTGATGATCTTAAGGGCATTAGTCCCACTCTATGTCAACATAAAATAAATTTGGAAGCAGATGCCAAACCAGTTCGTGATCCTCAACGACGTCTGAATCCTAAAATGAAAGAAGTGGTAAGAAAAGAAATACTAAAGCTTCTGGAGGCAGGTATAATTTATCCCGTTGCTGATAGTCAGTGGGTAAGTCTTGTTCATTGTGTCCCTAAGAAGGGAGGTATTACTGTTGTTCCGAATGATAAAGATGAATTGATTCCACAAAGAATAATTACAGGTTATAGGATGGTAATTGATTTCCGCAAATTAAATAAGGCTACTAAGAAAGATCATTACCACTTACCTTTTATCAATCAAATGCTAGAAACATTATGCAAACATACACATTACTGCTTTCTAGATGGTTATTCTGGTTTCTCTCAAATACCTGTGTCGGCTAAAGATCAATCAAAGACTCCTTTTACATGCCCTTTTGGTACTTTTGCTTATAGACGTATGCCTTTTGGTTTATGTAATGCACCTGCTACCTTTCAAAGATGCATGATGGCTATATTCTCTGACTTTTGTGAAAAGATTTGTGAGGTTTTGATGGACGACTTTTCCATCTACGGATCTTCTTTTGATGATTGCTTGAGCAATCTTGATCGAGTTTTGCAGAGATGTGAAGAAACTAATCTTGTCTTGAATTGGGAAAAGTGCCACTTTATGGTTAATGAGGGTATTGCCTTGGGGCATAAAGTTTGTGAAAGAGGTATTGAGGTTGATAAAGCCAAGGTTGATGCTATTGAAAAGATGCCATGTCCCAAGGACATCAAAGGTATAAGAAGTTTCCTTGGTCACGCCGGATTTTATAGGAGGTTCATTAAGGACTTCTCAAAAAATTCTCGGCCTCTGACTAATTTATTACAAAAAGATATACCATTTGTCTTTGATGAGGATTGTGTAGAAGCATTTGAAATACTTAACAAAGCATTAGTCTCTACACCTATTGTTCAGCCACCTGATTGGAATTTACCCTTTGAAATTATGTGTGATGCTAGTGATTATGCTGTAGGTGCTGTTCTAGGGCAAAGAGTTGATAAGAAATTAAATGTTATCCATTATGCTAGTAAGACTCTAGACAATGCTCAAAGAAATTATGCTACTACTGAAAAAGAACTTTTAGCATTTGTATTTGCTTGTTATAAGTTCAGACCTTATATTTTTGATTCTAAAGTGACTATTCACACTGATCATGCTGCTATTAAATATCTTATGGAAAAGAAAGATGCTAAACTTAGACTTATTAGATGGGTTCTCTTGCTACAAGAATTTGATTTGCATATTGTTGATAGAAAAGGAGCTGAGAACCCCGTTGCAGACAATTTATCTAGGTTAGAGAATGTTCTTGATGACCCACTACCTATTGATGATAGCTTTCCTGATGAACAATTAAATCTCATAAGTACTTCTCACAGTACTCCTTAGTATGTTGATTATGCTAATTACATAGTTGCTAAATTTATACCACCTAGCTTCACATACCAACAAAAAGAAAAAGTTCTTCTATGATTTGAGACATTACTTTTGGGATGACCCACATCTTTATAAAGGAGTAGATGGTGTTATTAGACGTTGTGTGCCTGAGCATGAACATGAACAGATCCTATGCAAATGCCACTCTGAAACTTATGGAGGACACCACGCGGGAGATAGAACTGCACATAAGGTATTGCAATCCGGTTTTTATTGGCCTACTCTCTTTAAAGATGCCCGTAAGTTTGTCCTATCTTGTGATGAATGTCAAAGAATTGGTAATATTAGTAGACGTCAAGAAATTCCTATGAATTATTCACTTGTTATTGAACCATTTGATGTTTGGGGCTTTGATTATATGGGACCTTTTCCTGCCTCTAATGGATATACACATAGTTTAGTTGTTGTTGATTATGTTACTAAGTGGGTAGAAGCTATTCCAACTAGTAGTGATGATCATAACACTTCTATTAAAATACTTAAAGAAGTTATTTTTCCGAGGTTTGGAGTCCCTATATATTTAGTGACTGATGGTGGTTCACATTTTATTCATGGTGCTTTCCGTAAAATGCTTGCTAAATATGATGTCAATCATAGAATTGCATCTTCGTATCACCCACAGTCTAGTGGTCAAGTAGAATTGAGTAATAGAGAACTCAAATTAATTTTGCAAAAGATTGTCAATAGGTCTAGAAAGAATCTGTCCAAGAAACTTGATGATGCATTATGGGCCTATAGAACTGCATATAAAAATCCTATGGGTATATCTCCGTATAAAATGGTATATGGAAAAGCATGTCACTTACCTCTCGAACTAGAACATAAGGCATATTGGGCTATTAAAGAGCTCAACTATGATTTCAAACTTGCTGGTGAAAAGAGGTTATTTGATATTAGCTCACTTGATGAATGGAGAACCCAAGCTTATGAAAATGCCAAGTTGTTTAAAGAAAAGGCTGAAAGATGGCATGACAAGAGGATACAAAAGCGTGAGTTTAATGTAGGTGATTATGTATTGCTATACAACTCTCGTTTAAGATGTTTTGCAGGGAAACTTCTCTCTAAATGGGAAGGCCCCTATGTTATCGAGGAGGTCTATCGTTCCGGTGCCATAAAAATCAACAACTTCGAAGGCACAAATCCGAAGGTGGTAAACGGTCAAAGAATTAAACATTATATCTCAGGTAATCCCATAAATATTGAAACCAATATTATTAAAACCGTAACACCGGAGGAATACATAACGGACACTTTCCAGAATGTTTCAGACTCCGAAAAGGAATATGTATGTGGTACGGTAAGTAAACCGACTCCAAAACAATTTTTAAGGCAATATTTCTCCGTTTTGGAATATTTAGAAAAATAGAAAATTAAGTAGCAGTCCGGGAAGGACACGAGGGCCCCACGAGGGTGGAGGGAGCACCCTACCCCCCTGGGCGCACCCCCCTACCTCGTGAGAACCTCGTGTGCCTTCCGGACTCCATTTTCTTGCACGATACGTATTTTGGTCGGTAAAAATTCACTATATATTCTCCCGAAGGTTTTGACTCCCGTATCACACAAATATTCTCTGTTCTTGTTTCAAGATGTTTTTCTGATAGATCTAGATTATCATGACGTCCCCAAGTGCTTCCAAGGACAAGTTCTTCGAGAAGGTCATCAACCCTTACCTCGCGCAGGTGCTGTGATACCCTCAAACCATTGAGATGCGTGATGGGTTGCTGCACATCCGCGATGCTGAGGGGCCAAAGGGAACCGGAAGCGTGGAGACGAGGCTCGAAGCAATGGAGCAACAAGTTTTCAAGCGCCAGGGGATGGTCGAGCGTGGAATCAACGCTAGCCACACGATGCTCGTGGAGTTCCCTAACAACTACAAGTCGGATGCCAAGAACACTGAGGAGGCCATCTTCAAGCTACATGAGAAGATCAAGCACCTCCAAGCCCAAATCTATGACCTGCAAAACCAAAATTGTGAGTATGAATATAGATTCAAAAGAATGACTTTGGCTGCAGATTCGACGATTCCGGAGACTCGATCATCCTTCTATGATGGTGAACCTATGCCTTGGAAGATGGATGACATGCCCACATCATCAACAACACCTCCACCTTCTTCACCAACCAAGGAGATATAATAACATGGGTATGGGCACTCCCCTTGGCAACTGTCAAGCTTGGGGGAGGTGCCCCGGTATCGTATCACAATCACAACTCCTATCTTTACCGTTTTCCTTAGTTCGATCCTATTAGTAGTATTTTGATCTAGTAGAATAAAGTTTATGGCATGATCTAGTTTTGAGTTTTGCCTTATCATCTCTCGATGTAATCGAGTCCGTGAGCTATATAATAAAGATTGGTGTTGAGTCAAGGGCTTGATTTTCTTGCTATGATCTTGGGTGAATAAAATAAAAGAGAAAAGGAATAAGAAGAAACAAAAGTTCATATTGATCTTATTGATAGTCATGACTTCACATAGAAAGAGTGTGATGATTAAAAGTTGTTGGGAGTTGGCAGACATAGCTTTGGTCATCGTTGCAATTAATAGGAAGTAATAAGGAAAGAGAGGTTTCACATATAAAGATACTATTATTGACATCTTTTATGATTGGGAGCACTCATCAAAATATGACATGCTAAAGAGTTGATGTTGGACAAGGAAGACAACGTAATGGGTTATGTTTTCTTATATCTGAGATAAAGTATGTTGTCATGGATCATCCAACATGTTGAGCTTGCCTTTCCCCCTCATGCTAGCCAAATTCTCAGCACCAGGTAGAGATACTACTTGTGCTTCCAAATACCCTTAAACCAATTTTGCCATGAGAGTCCACCATATCTACCTATGGATTGAATAAGATCCTTCAACTAAGTTGTCATCGGTGCAAAGTAATAAAAATTGCTCTAAATATGTATGATTAGTGTGGGAGAAATAAGCTTTATACGATCTTGTGATGTGGAAGTAATAAAAGCGACGGACTACATAATAAAGGTTCATATCACAAGGGGCAATATAAAGTGACGCTCTTTCGCATTAAGATTTTGTGCATCCAACCATAAAAGCGCATAGAAACCTCTACTTCCCTCTGCGAAGGGCCTATCTTTTATTAATATCTTCTACCTTATGCAAGTGTCATGGTGATCTTCACCTTTCCTTTTTCATTTTATCCTTTGGCAAGCCCAGCATGTTGGAAAAAATCTGATATATATATATATATATATATATATATATATATATATATATATATATATATATATATATATATATCTAATTGGATGTACGGGGGCATGAGTTATTATTGTTGACATTACCCTCGAGGTAAAAGGTTGTGGGGCGAAACTATAAGCCCCTATCTTTCTCTGTGTCCGATTAAAACTCTGTAACCACAAGTATTGCGTGAGTGTTAGCAATTATGAAGGACTAGATGATAGTTGAGTATGTGGACTTGCTTTTTAACTCTGACATAGACTCTTTCTGACGTTATGATAAATTGCAATTGCTTCAATGACTGAGGTTATAGTTTGTTGGTTCTCAATAAGGTTTTTGATTCATACTTTTGCATTGTGAATAGATCATCACTTGAACATAAGTAATCATATGACAATATCTATATATGTTGTTGTTATGAGAATAATCATGATGCCTTCATGTCCGTATTTTATTTTTATCGACGCCTCTACCTCTAAACATGGGGACATATTTATTGTTATCGGCTTTCGCTTGAGGACAAGCGAGGTCTAAGCTTGGGGGAGTTGATACGTCCATTTTGCATCATGCTTTTATATCGATATTTATTGCATTATGGGCTGTTATTTCACATTATGTCACAATACTTATGGCTATTCTCTCTTATTTTACAAGGTTTACATAAGGAGGGAGAATGCCGGTAGCTGGAATTCTGGGCTGGAAAAGGAGCAAATATTAGAGACCTATTCTGCACAACTCCAAAAGCCCTGAAACTCCACGGAATACCTTATAACAAATAATGAAAAATCATCGCCAAAGATGAAGACCAGGGGGCCCACACCCTGTCCAT
>NC_041390.1:600316896-600345892 GCF_002162155.2 Triticum dicoccoides | reverse complement strand
CCTACCTCGTGGGCCCCCTGGTGGCTCTCCGATGACCATCTTCTCCTATATGAAGTCTTTCGTCGAGAAAAAAATAAGAAGCAACCTTTCAGGATGAAACTCCATCGCCACGAGGCGGAACCTTGGCGGATCCAATCTAGGGCTCCGGAGAGCTGTTCTGCCGGGGAAACTTCCCTCCCGGAGGGGGAAATCATCGCCATCGTCATCACCAACGCTCCTCTCATCGGGAGAGGGAAATCTCCATCAACATCTTCATCAGCACCATCTCATCTCAAAACCCTAGTTCCTCTCTTGTATCCAATTCTTGTCTCCAAGTCTCGGATTGGTGCTAGTAGGTTGCTAGTAGTGTTAATTACTCCTTGTAGTTGATGCTAGTTGGTTTAATTGGTGGAAGATCATATGTTCATATCCTATATACATATTAATACCCCTCTGATTATGAACATGTTTATGCTTTGTGAGTAGTTACGTTTGTTCCTGAGGACAAGGGAGAAGTCTTGCTATTAGTAGTCATGTGAATTTGGTATTCGTTCGATATTTTGATGAGATGTATGTTGTCTAGCCTCTAGTGGTGTTATGTGAACGTCGACTACATAACACTTCACCATTATTTGGGCCTAGAGGAAGGCATTGGGAAGTAAAAAGTAGATGATGGGTTGCTAGAGTGATAGAAGCTTAAACCCTAGTTTATGTGTTGCTTCGTAAGGGGCTGATTTGGATCCATATGTTTCATGCTATGGTTAGGTTTACCTTAATACTTTTGTTGTAGTTGCGGATGCTTTCAATAGAGGTTAATCATAAGTGGGATGCTTGTTCAAGAAAGAACATCACCCAAGCACCGGTCCACCCACTTGTCAAATTATCAAAGTACCGAACGCGAATCATATGAACGTGATGAAAACTAGCTTGACGATATTCCTATGTGTCCTCGGGAGCGCTTTTCCTTATATAGGAGTTTGTCCAGGTTTGTCCTTTGCTACAAAAAGGATTGGGCCACCTTGCTGCACTTTATTTTCTTTTGTTACTTGTTGCTCGTTACAAATTATCTTTTCACAAAACTATCTGTTACCACTTATTTCAGTACTTGCACGGAATACCTTGCTGAAAACCGCTTATCATTTCCTTCTGCTCCTCGTTGGGTTCGACACTCTTACTTATCGAAAGGACTATGATAGATCCCCTATACTTGTGGGTCATCACTTGCACCAGTCCATAAATGGATCGTTGGAGCTTTCACACTTTGTTAGCACCTTTAGGATCGACAAAACCTTCTGGTTGCATCATATCACTACAAAAAAATACACTTCCGTGATGATACGTGTTTGTCACAGTAGGTCACGTTTTCTGTCATGCATGTACATCCATGACAAATTTATGACAGAATCAAGATAGTCATACCTGTGTTGTCGTAGAAGTGTTCCATGACATTACCAAAATTATCATCACGGAAGTATCCACTTCCATGATGATAAATCACGTGTCACAGAAGTGCTTTCGTCAAGGGTGACCGACACGTGGCATCCACCGTAACGGAACGCCACTAAGCTATCTGGTCCGGTTTTGGATCTGATAACCTGTTAACAGCCCGGACCAATGGGGATTTTCCACATGTAAAATCATCATTGGCCGAAGGAAACACGTGTTGCCTCACCGTTGAGACAGATGTCATCCACTCATTGGACAGGAGGCGCCTATGATAGGTTGACACATGGCACGGCCTAATAGTGGCCCATTCCGGTGAAAAAGGCCGGCCCAATAAAAAATAGCAGGCCGGCCCATATAAGGCCTACTTGTGTCACGTCCATTTAAGCCCACGGCGCATACGAGATGTGCCAATTCGGCCCACCAACGGTCCATTAAAGATTTGACACCATTGCAGCCCATCGTTAGTTCGAGCCCGTTAACAGCTTGCTATATATTTGGGCTCAATATCGGCCCGATGAGATGCCAGGACCCCGATTCCATGTCACATCGATCTAGCCGGTAACACCTCATATCACATTGCGGCCTCACGCATGGTATCCCCACGGGTGTCGCCTTACCATGGCCCGGGACCGTTTGCGCCTTTTGGCTCACGTATATGATAGTGTCGCTAGCATCCATATGACAAAGAACCCGGGCCGACATGGCTAGTCATGAACCCAAAGCGGCACAGACCTATGGAGACAGGCATACATGAATCACATCGAGCATGTCGGTCATCAGCGGGTGAATCCGGGCTGTAGCACTGGGCTAACAGGACTCCGGGGAACCCGGGCTGTAGCAGGCTTGACAGGACTTCAGAAGTCACCGCGTGACATTTCCCCAAAGGGACAGACATAGGAACGAAGTGAAACACATGCCGGCCAGTCAAGTGTCTTGAGCAGTAGTGCTAGGCTAGCAGGACTCCGGTGACCCGGGCTGTAGCGGACTGCTATGGCTCAAGGAGCACTAGACTACATTTCCCCATAAGAGAGGCTACCAAGGATAAACAACTAGATTGTCGGATCCCACACATACCAAGCATTTCAATCATACACACAATATGCTCGATATGTGCAAATACAACATGGCATCACAACAAAACTCTACAACTCAAGTACTTTATTTAAAGGCTCCAGAGAGCCATACATAACATGTTCATACAGGTAGGGGTCACATGACCCGGCACTCAACTCATACAAGCATACAAGCACATGCGGAAGCAAATAGTCTGAGTACAGACACTAGAAAGCAAGAAGGCTTCTTGAAGCCTGTCTATCTACATAGGGCCCTCCATGGCCAGGATCACCACCTGGGTGGCAAGTCACTCATCGACGTCGAGATCTACATAAAACCCATCGAAGGGGGTGGTGTTGTCGTCTGAAAACAGTAATTAAGCAAACATGAGTACAAAGGTACTCAGCAAGTCTTACATCAGAACCTACTATACATGCTCATTCTCAAGAAGGTGGTGGAGTATTGCAGCAAGCCAGCTTTGCCTCTTGGCTAAGATATCCTACGGGACTCCACTAGTAAAATAGTTTTCGCACACGAGTCCACTAATCACCAACACAATACTCCACCGGGGATCCTCCCTCGTCATCCTACGAGAGGGCCATCCTCGGGACTCACACTTATCTTGAGTCTTTTAGTCGTAACCATTAACTTGTCTATGAACTGTATAGGCAACCAAGTAGTCCTTTACCGCAGACGCGGCTATTCGAATAGACGATGTTAACCCTACAGGGGTGTACTTCTTCATACACGCTCTCACCACTTACCGTCGTTTACACGACATGTACTCGGCAACCTTCAAGAGGAAGCCCAACAAGGGTGTCGGCCACGGCCTACCTAAACACTCAAGTCTCTAGTCCAGGTTTATCGCCTATCCAGGTTCCATCCGCAGGGAGTCCGCCGAGGTTTCCACATACGGCCCCGAACGATGTGAACAGGGTCCCGAGACGCCAAACGGGCGCCCGGCATACCCGGCCACGGTGTATCTACCGCAACATAGCCCACCCCTAGGGTCAGCGCTACGCACGGCCGCCAACACATAACCTACAAACACCAGAAACTATTTGCAACTCCTAGACAGAGTACTAGGGTGATTAAGAAGCCGAGAGGGCCAATTAAGGATCCCAATGCATGGTAGTAGCTGATTCTTAAAATCACACATACAAATCTCAGTTCTTAAGGATGGCCTCAATGAAACAACCCACCATGTACTCCTACATGGCCTCTCATCGATACCTTTACCAAATCATGTTCAACACATCCCTCACATTACCGACATAATCACTTCACTCTAGCCCATCACCCAGATGAACTAGACCTGACACAACTCTAAGCATAGCAGGCATAGCAAGGTAGGAACACATACATGGCTCAATCAACTCCTACACATGCTAGTGGGTTTCATCTAGTTACTGTGGCAATGACAGGTCATGCAGAGGATAAGGGTTCAACTACCGTAGCACACAGCAGTTTGAAACGTTGTTGTCTTAATGCAGTAAATGAGAGCAGAGGCGAGAACATGGGATTGTATCGATATGATCAATGGGGCTGCTTTCCTGATGGAGTGGTAGTAGGGTACTGCCCTTCAGACGGATATTCGGGGTTATCCTCGGAGGCAGAACCTACCACGAAAGACACACCGAACATAATCAACACATGACAATATGCAACAATATGATGCATGCTATGACATGTCAAAATGAATGTGTCTTGCCCTAATGCAAGCTAAAACAAGGAGTGAACCCATTTGAATCAAAGATTCAAATGTTAGTTCATTTAACATAGCCATATTAGTGCATTATCTTATTTTGCTTAAACAGCAAGGTTAACTTGTTTTATCATGCATGAAACCATTACCAATGGATAGATTGAATTTTTCTGATCAAAATTCATATACAAATCTTCTCATTTGGAGCTACAGATTAATTTCTATGATTTTTTAAAGTTTGCAACAATTTCTGGAATTCTCTATATAAAAATAAATCCAGAAATTAGTTATTGCGTCAGCAGTGCGTCAGGGTGACGTCAGTGGTCAATGGGGACGTCCAGGTCAACCTGACCAGTGGGTCCCGTGTGTTAGCAGTTATTTAAACTAACTAAATTTAGTGAAAACTAATCTGTGTTAATTAGCAGAGGGGGCCCACTTGTCATAGACTCAGGGGAGTCAACCTGGGCCCACCCAGTCAAGGTCAATGGGTCAAACCCATCGGCGTTTAGCCGCCGGCGAGGCCAGATGCGGCGGTGGAAGTGCATTAGTGCGTTTCGGCGACCAAATGAGCGGCGGAGGGCATCTACGCGTAGCTGGGAGACGGCCGCAGCGTTTGGTGGTGGTGGTTGAGCTCAGGGTGACCGGAAACATCGCCGGCGATGACCTTGGCGGTCGCCATAGTTGGGTGAAGATGAGCCCGAGGCTACAGGGCACGGCGAGGCGCGTGGTGAGGTGCATTGGGCTCCTGGGGATGCAGTGAGTGGGTTGGACACGGTTGTGTGGCCGGTGGTTGGCCGGAGACACGTCGGTGACGAGCTCGGCGGTGGCGCGTGCGGTGAAGCTTCATGCAGTTGCTACGGTGCACGAGAAGGCAAACGGAGAGGATGGGGAGGTAGCTGAGCTCACGGCGGTCACGTAGGAAAGGACGGCGCAGTCGGGGACGAGCTGATGCGGTGGCGACGACGAAGGGGATCTCCGGCGACGGCGGAGTCGGCCGAGGTTGTTGCAGAGGCTGCGGGGCAAGCGAGCGCCCGGGGCTCGGCTTGCTCAAAGAAGGGGAGGGCAGTGGAGCTTCTAGACACGGTGGCTCGGCACGGGGACGACGGAGGGCACGACTACAGCAGGGGTGCGGCGGCAGGTGCGTCGGCCATGGTGCGGGAGAGCGAGGGAGAGAGGCAGGGGGCGAGTGAGGTGTCCACGGGGTCGGGGCGGCGACGTGGAGCCTGCCCAGGGTCTCGGCGCGCGAAGCGGCAAGCTGTTGTCGCCGTGGCGAGCTCACGCTCGCCGGCGTCAGCTCTCTGCCTGCCTGGCAGGAATGAAGCAGCTGGCTGGCATGGGCCAGCACAGCGCTGGGCCAGCGCTGGGCCGCCAGGTGGGCCGGCTGATGGGCTGCGGCTAGGTAAGTTCTCTCCCTCTCTTTTAATTTCTGTTTTCTGTTTTTTCTGTAGGTTTGTGGCTTGATTAAAAATAGCTAGGCACTTCTAAAAATCCTGAAAATAAGTAGAGGCTCTGTTTAGAATATTTCCAACAGCCCACACTTATCTTCAGAATTATTTGAGCATTTAAAATATTTACTAGCGTTCAAATGCCCAAATGCAAATTACATATGATTTAATTCAATGACCTTCTGTTGACCTAGAAAATTGTGCACCAATTTTGCCAGAGGTTCTAACCCAAGACAAAGAGAGTGAACTTTTTAGAAGGGCATTTCAGGTTCATTGAAAATATTTTTAGTAAACCTTAGTTGATTCCAGAGGGGGTGCTGAGGGTTCTATCTTCCCCAATTCAAGTTTCTGATGAAAGGTAGACATGATGCAACACTCTAATGCATGACAAGCTAGGATGTGACAACTCACCCCCACTCAAACCAATCTCATCCCAAGATTTAGAATCTGCCGGGAAGAAGGTGGGGTACTCGAGTCGAAGATGATCCTCCCTTTCCCAAGTAGCTTCTTGCTCGGAATGGTGTGACCATTGAACCTTGAGAAACTTAATATTTTGGCATCGAGTGGTACGCTCGGCTTGATCAAGGATACGAACGGGATATTCTCGATATGTGAGGTTATCTTGGAGATCAAGCAATTCGTGGTCCACTCCACGGATATGATCCGAGAAGCAATGCCTGAGTTGAGAAACATGGAAGACATCATGAACTCTGGAAAGATGCGGAGGTAGTCCCAACTGGTAGGCAACTTCCCCTCGTTTGGCAAGAATGAGAAAGGGTCCAATGTAACGAGGAGCCAACTTGCCCTTGATACTGAATCGACGGGTTCCCTTTAAAGGTGTAACCCAAAGGTAAGCCTTCTCGCCAACTTCATAAGACATAGGCTTATGCTTGCGATCATATTGACTCTCTTGGCGAGATTGGGCCGTTTTCAATTTCTCACGAATAATGCGAACCTGCTCTTCTGCTTCCTGGATCATATCCGGGCCAAAGAGTTGTCTTTCCCCGGTTTCTGACTAGTTAAGAGGCGTTTGACATTTTCGTCCATAGAGAACTTCGAAAGGAGCTTTGACCAGCTAGCTTGATAACTATTGTTATAAGCAAACTCCGCGAATGGAAGGCATTTCTCCCAACCCATTCCGAATGAGATGACAGAAGCTCGGAGCATATCTTCCAGAATTTGATTGACTCGCTCTACTTGACCACTTGATTGAGGATGGAAGGATGTGCTAAAAGAGAGACGAGTTCCCATAGCATTTTGGAAACTTTCCCAAAATCGAGAGGTGAAGAGACTCCTGCGGTCTGAGTTAATTTCCAATGGGACACCATGAAGAGACACTATTCGGGAGATGTATAAATCAGCTAGCTGGCTAGCGGTGATACTCTCACGAACAGGTAGGAAATGGGCTACTTTGGAAAGACGGTCGATCACGACGAAGATGGCATTATTCCCTCTCTTGGTCCTGGGAAACCCGGTAATGAAATCCATACCGATTTTATCCCATTTCCATTCAGGAATTGCCAAAGGTTGAAGGGTGCCAGCAGGCCGTTGATGCTCTGCTTTAACACGACAACAGACATCGCAATTAGCAATGTATTGAGCGATTTCTCTCTTCATCCCAGTCCACCAAAACCTCTGGCGTAGGTCTTGATACATTTTAGTACTACCGGGATGAATGGTGAGAGGGGATTCATGAGCTTCCTTAAGGATCAATTGCCGTAGCTATTGTTTCTTGGGAACCACCAAGCGGTTCTCGAAGAAGACAACACCTCGCTCATCCATGGAGAAACACTTAGCAGCTCCGCTAGCAATGTTCTCCTTGATCCGAGATATTCCTCTATCATACTGCTGAGCAGTTATGATTTGATCCATAAGGTTGGGTTTCTCCACCAGGGTGGAAAGGAATCCTCGAGGAACAATGTGAAGGTTAAGCTTACGAAATTCCACGTGGAGAAGTGGTTGACTTTGTTGTAACATCAGGTTGTTACAATAAGATTTACGACTTAGTGCATCAGCCATGACATTGGCTTTGCCCGGGGTGTAAGTTATTCCTAAGTCGTAATCCGAGATCAACTTGACCCAACGTCTTTGCCTGAGATTCAAATCCGGTTGGGTGAAGATATATTTCAAATTTGGTGATCGGTGAAGATCTCGCAACGATTACCGAGGAGGTAATGTCGCCAAGTTTTAAGTGCATGGACTACAGCTGCAAGCTCTAGATCATGTGTGGGATAGTTTTCCTCATGTGGGTGTAATTTCCGTGAGGCATAGGCAATTATCTGACGATCTTGCATGAGTATGCAACCTAGTCCTTGTCGTGAGGCGTCGCAATAGATAATAAAGTCCTTGGAGAAATCTGGTGGTACCAGTACGGGAGCAGATGTCAGGCGTCTTTTCAGTTCCTGAAAACTGAACTCGCACTGTGGAGTCCACTCGAACTTTTTATCTTTCTTGAGGAGTTCAGTTAGAGGCTTAGCAACCATGGAGAAATTCTCGATGAAGCGGCGGCAGTAGCTCGCTAAGCCAAGGAAGCTCCGAACTTGCTTGACCGTCTCAGGTGGAGTCCAATCAAGGACGGCTTGAACTTGCTCGGGGTTGACAGCAATACCCTTACCAGAGATTACATGGCCTAGATAGGTCACTTCTGGCAACCAAAATTCACACTTGGAGAATTTGGCATAAAGGCGATGCTCTTGAAGTTTCGTCAGTACCAGCCTTAGATGTTCGGCATGTTCCTCTTCATTCTTTGAGTAAATGAGTATGTCATCGAGGTATACTATGACGAATTTATCCAAATACTCCATGAAGACCGAGTTCATTAACCGAGAGAAGGTGGTTGGGGCATTGGTTAAACCGAAGGACATAACTATGTACTCGTATTGGCCATAACGAGTAACAAAGGCCGTTTTGGGAATGTCCCCGTTTCTGATTTTGATTTGATGGTAGCCTAACCTCAAATCCATCTTGGAAAAGACTGAGGATCCAGCGAGCTGGTCATACAGATCATTGATCCTGGGAAGCGGATACTTGTTCTTGATAGTGACCAAGTTGACAGGTCGGTAATCTACAACCATCCGATCCGTTCCATCCTTCTTCTTGACAAAGAGGACGGGGCAAGCCCAAGGAGAGGAACTAGGATGGATGAAACCCTTTTTCATGGACTCATCGAGTTGGTTCTTAAGCTCGGCTAGTTCTCAGGGTGCCATATTATAGGGTCTTCTAGAAATTGGAATGGTTCCTGGAACAAGGTCTATCACAAACTCGACATCCCTGTCAGGTGGAACACCTGGCAGTTCTTCTGGAAAGACATCCGGAAAGTCCCGGACTACCGGAATATCTTCAAGGTCTAGAAGGGGGTTGGCATTTAGGGAGTAAAGCTGGCGCTTGGCCACTCGAGTTAAGACATTGACTGTCTTGCCCGATGGGTGAGTAAGTTGAACGGTTCTAGTGGCACAATCAATCTTAGCGTAATGAGCTGACATCCAGTCCATACCCAAGATGATGTTTATGTCCGAGGACTTGAGAGCTATTAAAGATGCAAGGAAGACAAGTCTATCGACAAGAATTTCGTTCCCATGGCTTACTCTAGAAGTTTGCCATTTGGAACCCGGAGTTTGAATTACCATGGAAGTGGGCATGTCACAGAATGTCGTGTTATGCAATCGAGCATAGCTCTCAGATATGAATGAATGAGATGCTCCACTATCGAAAAGAACAGATGCCGGATGGCAATTAACAAGGAGCGTACCAAGGATGACGTTAGGATCCTCATGATCCTCCTCGGCTGAGACATAGTTGACATGGTCACGTGCAGTGGTGACCGGCTTGGCGTAGAATGTCTTTCCCACTGGCTTACCACGGCCAACGGACTTTCTAGATTGATTGGGGTTGTTGTTCTGGGGACACTCTCGACTATAGTGACCCGGCTCTCCACACTTGAAACATGTCACAACATTGGGGCATGGAGCAGCATTAGCAGCGGGGCCACCATAGGGCTTAGATGGTGCAAACTGCTAGTTGGGGCGAGGCACCTCAAAGGATGGCCTCGGAATGAACCTAGGTGGCAGTGTCGTGCTTGGAATCCACACCCGGCGCTTCTGAGATCCTGAGCCGGATGAAGAGCCAAAATCACGAGACTGCTTGCGTGAAGCATCATAGTCAGACTGGCCTGTCTCAGCACTGATGGCTTTATTGACCAACTTATGAAAGGAGGTGCACTCGTGCAGACGAAGATCGCGGTGAAGCTCAGGGCTAAGTCCCTTGCGGAACCTTGCCTGCTTCTTAGCATCGGTGGATACCTCTTCAGGAGCATATCGTGCCATATTCCCAAATTCACGACTATATGCATCCACAGTCAGTCTTCCTTGGGTGAAATTGCAGAACTCTTCCCTCTTGCGATCTATGAGACCTTCCGGGATGTCATGCTCACGGAAAGCCTCACTGAATTTAGCCCAAGTAGTGATTTGGCCGACCGGGTGCATAGCTTCAAAATTTTCCCACCAAAGGCTAGCAGGGCCTTCAAGGTGATAGGCAGCATAAGTAACCTTATCAGCTTCGGCTACGTTGGCAGAATGTAGCTTGTGGGTGATGCTGCGAAGCCAGTCATCCGCGTCGAGGGGCTCGATGGAATGGTTAAACTTTGGTGGGTACAAATTGATGAAGTCATTGATTGACACCAAGTCATTTCGCTGATGGCGTGCAGTGTTCTGCTCAATCCGCTCCAGCAAGCGGTTAGTCTCATGCTTGTTTCTTTCTGCCTCCAGCATCACTTCGGCCAGAGAATGCGGGTGGGGCAGATTTTCACCCCTAACTGCACTGGCTTCCCCCTGCTCCAGGGCAGCAGGGTTGCTGCGGGTGTTGACCATCCTAGGAGAAAACAAGACAACGGTTTAGATAAGGATGGCACAAACTTAGCAAGGAAGTGCAGAATGTAATGGATAACACGGAATGTAGAGATGTTCATCCGTATGACATGGTAATATAGAACTGCCATTTATGTACCAACGGTCATACACACCATACATAGTTTAGTACAAGCCCAGGCTACAGTACAACTATGATGAAAGACGTTACATCTCATCTGAGGCATTCCAAGCTCCTATACATTATTTTTCTACACCTCCGTAATTGATTACACACTAAGTCATATTCCACAAGTCACGCAGGAGAGTGGAAATACAACTATTACAATACTAGTGATACTACTACTAACTCAGACAGCTCCATAGTAGTCCTCATAGAAGTCACCTCCATAGCCTGGAAGTTCAACATGATCATCCGGGAACAGATGGTCCTGAGGAGCTTGTGGACCATAGGGGCTAGGATGAGGTCTTGGACCAACAAACGGTGGCCTGCGGGGACCACGGGGTGGGGTGATGCCTCCCACATCACGCCAATCCACCATGTCTGGTAGAGCAGATCTCACAGGAGACAGATCCCTCGTATCCATACATCCAGCTTGCACAGCAGGTGCAAACCGAGTCAAAGTGGCCCAATGATCAGCACGGGTGTTTAAAAGCTCCAGTCTCAAGGCCCGATTCTCTCGGTCCTTATCCTCGAGCATCTCGGCAGTGGTGCGAGTTAGTGAGTCCTCATCTGTGGAGTCAGCATAGATAGCCTGGAGATACCCTTGCACTCGCGGGAGTGAAGCTGGCATATAACGAAAGTTGGTGTTCCGAAGCAGGCCAGTCCTGACTCGCATGATGGTCATCATGGAATAGGCAGCATCCTGCACAGCCATCTCAACAGTAACCCCGAGTCCATAGGAACAGTGGAGGGGCTCGGTAGATCCAGGATAAGAAGGAAATATCCTGACGGTGCAGAAATATTGGCTTTGATTAAAGTCTCAGAATTGCTCTTCGACAGTGTATTCGGGATACCAACGGTAACCCGTCTCGATCATTACCCGGACTAACATAGCAGTATGATCGGGCACATCGAGCCACCGGGTCAGGCGAACCACTTGGTTTTGAGCACGAGTGGCCATATGAAAGCACAACCACAATGCAAAGACATTAGAATTTCTAGGGAAAATCGGACAGCATAACAGCTGTAAATACTCAGGAACATATTTGAGACATTCACAACAGATTGCAAAACCACTCAACAACATCATATCAAGGTTCTGATTCAACTGGCAACATACTAAAAGTAGTAGAAACTGTACTCAGGCTTGTAACAACAATCCTATAAGCTACTACGGATTAGTAACACGTGAACCTGATAGAAGAAGAGAGCCTAGTCCTTAACCCACGTTGAATGAGAAGAGAATGACTCAGATCAGAGGGCATAAGGTAAAGGAGTAAAAGAGCCTTACGTTCCCTCCCACAATCAATTCCCCTACATATAACTAAAGCATTTCTAGACTCGACATCGACCAGTTTGGCTCAACGAACCTACAGGCAGTCCGGCTCTGATGCCAACGCTGTCAGGACCCCGATTCCAAGTCACATCGATCTAGCCGGTAACACCTCATATCACATTGCGACCTCACGCACGGTATCCCCACGGGTGTCGCCTTACCATGGCCCAGGACCGTTTGCGCCTTTTGACTCACGTATATGATAGTGTTGCTAGCATCCATATGACAGAGAACCCGGGCCGACATGGCTAGTCGTGAACCCAAAGCGGCACAGACCTATGGAGACAGGCATAAATGAATCACATCGAGCATGTCGGTCATCAGCGTGTGAATCCGGGCTATAGCACTGGGCTAACAGGATTCCGGGGAACCCGGGCTGTAGCAGGCTAGACAGGACTCCGGAAGTCACCGCGTGACATTTCCCCGAAGGGACAGACATAGGAATGAACTGAAACACATGCCAGCCAGTCAAGTGTCCTGAGCAGTAGTGCTAGGCTAGCAGGACTCCGGTGACCCGGGCTGTAGCGGACTGCTATGGCTCAAGGAGCGCTAGACTACATTTCCCCATAAGAGAGGCTGCCAAGGATAAACAACTAGATTGTTGGATCCCACACATACCAAGCATTTCAATCATACACACAATATGCTCGATATGTGCAAATACAACATGGCATCACAACAAAACTCTACAACTCAAGTACTTTATTTAAAGGCTCCAGAGAGCCATACATAACATGTTCATACAGGTAGGGGTCACATGACCCGGCACTCAAGTCATACAAGCATACAAGCACATGCGGAAGCAAATAGTCTGAGTACAGACACTAGAAAGCAAGAAGGCTTATGAAGCATGTCTATCTACATAGGGCCCTCCATGGCCAGGATCACCACCTGGGTGGCAAGTCACTCATCGACGTCGAGATCTATATAAAACCCATCGGAGGGGGCGGTGTTGTCGTCTGAAAATAGTAATTAAGCAAACATGAGTACAAAGGTACTCAGCAAGTCTTACATCAGAACCTACTATACATGCTCATTCTCAAGAAGGTGGTGGAGTTATTGCAGCAAGCCAGCTTTGACTCTTGGCTAAGCTATCCTACGAGACGCCACTAGTAAAATAGTTTTCGCACACGAGTCCACTAATCACCAACACAATACTCCACCGGGGATCCTCCCTCGTCATCCTACGAGAGGGCCATCCCCGATACTCACACTTATCTTGAGTCTTTTAGTGGTAACCATTAACTTGTCTATGAACTGTATAGGCAACCAAGTAGTCCTTTACCGCGGACGCGGCTATTCGAATAGATGATGTTAACCCTGCAGGGGTGTACTTCTTCATACACACTCTCACCACTTACCGTCGTTTACACAACATGTACTCGTCAACCTTCAAGCGGAACCCCAACGAGGGTGTCGGCCACGGCCTACCTAAACACTCAAGTCTCTAGTCCAGGTTTATCGCCTATCCAGGTTCCATCTGCAGGGAGTCCGGCCGAGGTTTCCACATACGGCCCCGAACGATGTGAACAGGGTCCCAAGACGCCAAACGGGCGCCCGGCATACCCGGCCACGGTGTATCTACTGCAAAATAGCCCACCCCTAGGGTCAGCGCTACGCACAGCCGCCAACACATAACCTACAAACACCAGAAACTATTTGCAACTCCTGGATAGAGTACTAGGGTGATTAAGAAGCCAAGAGGGTTAATTAAGGATCCCAATGCATGGTAGTAGTTGATTCTTAAAATCACACATACAGATCTCAGTTCTTAGGGACGGCCTCAATGAAACAATCCACCATGTACTCCTACATGGCCTCTCATCGATACCTTTACCAAATCATGTTCAACACATCCCTCACATTACCGACATAATCATTTCACTCTAGCCCATCACCCAAATGAACCAGACCTGACACAACTCTAAGCATAGCAGGCATAGCAAGGTAGGAACACATACATGCCTCAATCAACTCCTACACATGCTAGTGGGTTTCATCTAGTTACTGTGGCAATGACAGGTCATGCAGAGGATAAGGGTTCAACTACCATAGCACACAGCAGTTTGAAACATTGTTGTCTTAATGTAGTAAATGAGAGTAGAGGCGAGAACATGGTATTGTATCGATATGATCAATGGGGCTGCTTGCGTGATGGAGTGGTAGTAGGGTACTGCCCTTCAGACGGATATTTGGGGTTATCCTCGGAGGCAGAACCTACCACGAAAGACACACCGAACATAATCAACACATGACAATATGCAACAATATGATGCATGCTATGACATGGAAAAATGAATGTGTCTTGGCCTAATGCAAGCTAAAACAGAAAGGAATGAACCCATTTGAATCAAAGATTCAAATGTTAGTTCATTTAACATAGCCATATTAGTGCATTATCTTATTTTGATTAAACAGCAAGGTTAACTTGTTTTGTCATGCATGAAACCATTACCAATGGATAGATTGAATTTTTCTGATCAAAATTTATATATAAATCTTCTCATTTGGAGCTACAGATTAATTTCTATGATTTTTTAAAGTTTGCAACAATTTCTGGAATTCTCTATATAAAAATAAATCCAGAAATTAGTTATTGCGTCAGCAGTGCGGCAGGGTGATGTCAGTGGTCAACGGGGACGTCTAGGTCAACCTGACCAGTGGGTCCCGCGTGTCAGCAGTTATTTAAACTAACTAAATTTAGTTAAAACTAATCTAGGTTAATTAGTAGAGGGGGGCCCACTTGTCATAGACTCAGGGGAGTCAACCTAGGCCCACCCAGTCAAGGTCAACGGGTCAAACCCGCCGGCGTTTAGCCGCCGGTGAGGCCAAACGCGGCGGTGGAAGTGCATTAGTGCGGTCCGGCGACCAAATGAGCGGCGGAGGGCATCTACGCGTAGCTGGGAGCAAGCCGCAGCATTTGGTGGTGGTGGTTGAGCTTGGGGTGACCGGAAATGTCGCCGGCGATGACCTTGGCGGTCGCCGGAGTCGGGTGAAGATGAGCCCGAGGCTACAGGGCACGGCGAGGCGCGTGGTGAGGTGCGTTGGGCTCCTGGGGATGCAGTGAGTGGGTTTGACACGGTGGTGTGGCCAGTGGTTGGCCGGAGACACGTCGGCGACGAGCTCGGCGGTGGCGCGTGCGGTGAAGCTTCGTGTTGTTGCTACGGTGCACGAGAAGGCAAATGGAGAGGATGGGGAGGTAGCTGAGCTCACGGCGGTCACGTAGGAATGGACGGTGTGGTCGGTGACGAGCTGATGCGGTGGCGATGACAAAGGGGATCTCCAGCGATGGCGGAGTCGGGCGAGGTTGTTGCAGAGGCTGCGGGGCAAGCGAGCGCTCGGGGCTCGGCTTGCTCGAAGGAGGGGAGGGCGGCGGAGCTTCTGGACACGGTGGCTCGGCGCGGGGACGACGGAGGGCGCGACTAAGGCGGCGGTGCGGCGGCAGGTGCGTCGGCCATGGTGCGGGAGAGCGAGGGAGAGAGGCAGGGGGCGAGTGAGGTGTCCACGGGGTCGGGGCGGCGACGTGGAGCCTGCCCAGGGTCTAGGCGCACGAAGCGGCAAGCTGCTGGCACCGTGGCGAGCTCGCGCTTGCCGGCGTCAGCTCTCTGCCTGCCTGGCGGGAACGAAGCAGCTGGCTGGCATGGGCCAGCATAGCGTTGGACCGCCAGGTGGGCCGGCTGATGAGCTGCGGCCAGGTAAGTTCTCTCCCTCTTTTAATTTCTGTTTTCTATTTTTCTGTAGGTTTGTGGCTTTATTAAAAATAGCTAGGCACTTCTAAAAATCCTGAAAATAAGTAGAGGCTCTGTTTAGAATATTTCCAACAGCCCACACTTATCTTCGGATTATTTGAGCATTTAAAATATTTACTAGCATTCAAATGCCCAAATGCAAATTACATATGATTTAATTCAATGACCTTCTGTTGCCAGAGGTTCTAACCCAAGACAAAGAGAGTGAACTTTTTAGAAGGGCATTTCAGGTTCATTGAAAATATTTTTAGTAAACCTTAGTTGATTCCAGAGGGGGTGCTGGGGGTTCTGTCTTCCCCAATTCAAGTTTCTGATGAAAGGTAGACATGATGCAATACTCTAATGCATGACTAGCTAGGATGTGAAATGAGATTTCGGCCTGTTAACGGCCCATTTAGTGGATGGGCCAATTTTCACGATGTACATCTTTCGGCCTTTTAGCAACCCATTTAAATATTGGGCTAATTTTCGGCCAGGTGTGTCTTTCAGCCTGTTGATGGCCCATAAATTAGTTGGGCCATTTGTAGTCGGACCTGAGTTTCGACCTTTTAGCGGCCCATTTAAGTGTTTGGCCAATTTTCGGCCCGGTGTGTCTTTCAGCCTGGTGACGACTTGTCGTGGGTTTGTCACGGCAGATGTCCTTGGGAAAGGACTTAGTCATGGAGCCCTCATTACGGGTTAGCTCAAAGGGGTTAAACCGGACAAGGGGACATGGGGAGTTTTATACTAGTTTGGCCCCTTCAAGGAAGGTAAAAGCCTACGTCTAGTTGTGATTGGTATTGCTAGGGTTTCGAAGGCCACGGAGCGAATCCGCTTTGTCTGGCTCTCGAGTTGTTGTCCCTCGTAAACCGCTGCCAGGTTGTCCCTTTATATACATAGGTTGACGGCCACCGGGCTACAGAGTCCCGAAGCCGGATCATAAACGTGCCCAGTTCGGTCTCTATCCTTCCTATCTTACAATACAAGTTATATGACTAGGTCGGTTTACATTTACAGGCTTTAACCCGCCTTTGGGCCTTGGGCCTTCGTAAAGTGCCATCATCCTTGCATCTTCATGGGCTTCTAATCTTCAAGGAGTTAACCCGGCTACACCTGGCCAGTTTACATCCAGTAATAATATCCCCAACATTAGGCCCCAGATTTGTTTGAACTTGTTCATATCAATCTTCTACACTTAGAAAAATTCCTTCCTCATATCTTCACCTTGATCTTGTAAACCGTCGTGACGTCATACTTCAAGATTATGATAAATCGCCCTGACATCATCTATCCGTTGATGTCGAAGATTACCTTCATTTAATGTGTATTCAGTCACCGAGGTGACACCTTTATTAACTTATCCATTTTTGGGCTCCTCGATTCTCGCACTTGCCGTTTCATCGCTTCGCCTTATAAATAGGGGCAGAGGACCTCTTTATTTTCTTTCCGCTATCCTTTTCTCCCTTCTTCTTCCTCGCGACGTCTCCGCTTCTGAGTGCCGCCGTCATCGTGAAGCCTCGCCTTTGCTTCACCTTCGGCTGCTGCATCGACCTGTTCGCACTACAATTCCACAGCATCCCTCTACTGCTTCCGCGACCGCAGTAAGTCCTTCCTCCCTTCTTTCCTAGATCCATTAGGGTTTCCCTTCTCTTCATGGTTCTTTAAGTTCATCGGAGCTTTTGGTGCTGTTCTTCCTTGGCCTATAGATGAATACTTCGTACTTATCATATCTCTTGCCGTGGTTAATCTTCTGTTACCATCACAAATCCTTATGCGCAAAGAACTGATGTAGTCCTTCATAAACTGTTTCGGGTCTTACCCTTTTTAGGTCAAAATATTTTTGCTTTTGTGTCTTACCGTAGATCCGAAATTTTCATATGTCTCTGTGAAATCTGTTTCTCCTCACGCCAACATGGGCGGTTTAACTTTGTATAAGCAATCTATACCATTAGCCCTCTGATAAATCGGAGGAGCCTTTTACCTTGATAGTTATACTCCGGTTTAACAGTGTCTGAGTACCTCTGTCCTGGTATTACCTTTTCTCCCTTATTGCATTGGTCTCCGGTTTATGCCATTTCGCATATCAGTACGTTTCTTACTCCATTGTATCTTGCATATCATCATGAGTGATTTATAAACCGGCATTTCATTCGCAATGGCCAAACAATTCACTGCTTGCAACTGGGCTCGTTCCCGGGTCACTGAGACTCAGTTGAATGAGATGGTCAGCATCGGCTCCTTGCCTAAGAAAACTGAAATTAAATGGCGAGTTCCAGGAACAGAAAATCCTCCGACCCCAAGGCAGGGTGAGGTGGTGGTCTTTGTTGACCACATAAGCCGTGGCTTCAAACCACCAGGGTCAAAGTTTTACCGGGATGTGCTTGCCAATTTCCAACTCCATCCCCAAGACATTGGGCCCAATTCAGTATCCAACCTATGTAACTTCGAGGTCTTCTATGAAGCGTACTTACAGGAAGAACCAACTGCAGAACTGTTCCGGGACTTTTTTCACTTAAACCAGCGCACAGAATTTGTAAATGGCCCGAACACTGAACTTGGTGGTGTCTCAATTCAAAAACGGAAAGAAGTTGAGTTTCCTCATGCCAAACATCACAGCCACCCAAAGGAATGGAACCAAACTTGGTTTTATTGCAGAGACCCTATTGCGTGCAACAGATCTTATATGTTGCCATTTATTGTTGCAAATTATATGTGTTATAAAACTACAAATATACATAATTAAAAATAGAAATTAATTCAGCGAAAAAAAGGACACGCCAGTACACATGGTTAATAATGTGGCGCGAAAATCTATGCTGACCGTCCTAGACAAACCAAATCGCGCGAACAAACAAATCTTCCTCTTCTATTCTCCGATCCAGATTTGATATTGCCCTTCATATCCGAATTGATCTAGGTCTCTCCCTCCGACTACGACACAAATCAATCATCCAATCACCTCTCGTTAGGCTTGAAGGCAGACGGAAAGGGGAGCGGCAAAAAGGCGGCGATGCACTGGCGAGCGGCGGGATGGCGGCAACGGACAGGGGAACGGCGGCTTTGCGGACATCACAGAAAGGAGAAGCAGCAAGGCCGCGCTAGGAGGGCTGGAAGTCGTCTGCTGGCGTCCATTGCTCCTCCGGCCACCACTCCGACCTGCCCGCCATCGGTGCGCTGATCCTCCGGCCGGCCATCTTCTCCCTCGCCGTGCAGGACGGCAAGACTGACCACCGAGGTAACCCTCCCTCCTTCCCTTCTCCTCTCATCTAGTCAACTTATTTGTGCGCACCTGGAGACATGGCCGTGGGATGTAGGGGGATTTGGTAGATGACGAAGGGGATGAATTTCAGAGCTGTACAGTACCACCTGGGCTATGTTCAGTTGTTTGGACTACCCTCGCTGTTCAGACCAATTCCAAAAGTCCATGAAGGGACTACCAACATAAGTTATATAATTGTTTGGACTACTCCGTCAGCTCCCGTGACTGCCAGAATAAGTGCCATAATATTTTTGAAGCTAACCTGACTACCCTGGCTGTGTTGTTTTGTTCTGTAGTTGCTTTTTGTGTGTAGATTACTACTGGAGGTAGTATTGTAACTAAATGTGTTACCGTCTGAGTATTTTACTGATGTTATTTGGGTACTTCTGACTAGATTATAGATTTTTTAGAAACATCTCTATTGCTCTGCTCTTTGTAGGACTTCAACTTTGACGTAAGTGAATTATAGTTGTAGCTATATAACTAAATCTGTTATTTTAGAACACCATTGGCGTTAATTGGGTACTGTCTTCTCGAAAGTGCAGTCGACTTCAGATTTTGGTTGTATTGATTTTCTGAACAATTGGACAAATGACTCATATGATTTTTTGAGGAAAATGTCTAGTCAGATGCCAATGATATGGTTTGTGTATAGTTTCCGTTGATATTTTTTCTCCACATTTTAAGCTTGTTGTTCCAGTTCACAACTGCAGTCTGCTAGGCAATGGTTTGACTGCTTCTAAACTCGTGTTTGTTTCCTAATCAGATACTACAAACGATGAATGTGCCACTTTTTTCTAGTTGCACTTTGAGTACAGATTACAAAAGAACGTGTCCACTCTGTTTGTTTCTAATCTCTTACCTTTTTTAGGGATTTTCTAGCCTATATTGATCTGCTCTCTCCAGAACTTCAAGCCTAGATTTTCCAACTCCCAACCGCAGTCTGTTAGCCTAGTACTAAAAATGGACATTGGCTGACGATTTATCCGCGCTTTATTGATGTCAGAAAATTAATGCCTTAGATGATGCTATTTCATTGACAGTAGTGACTTATGCCTGATGGATTAACAAGTGTTACTCTGAATTGGCTAACATAGGCATCGGCTACATGATCTTGTCAGTTTGTTAGCTGTCTTTCGAGATGGAATTCCTGCTATAACTACATCTGTTATGTGCTTGCATCATTGATGTTATTTGGACACTGCTATAAAAGGATTCAGATTGTACTATATGGTCTTTGGGACTAACTGGAACTTTTGCAGCTGCTGCTGGTGTTGTATCATGGTGAAAATTCAATTGGTCAACAATTGAATTGGACTATTTGAACTTGCTAGCTGCTCTCGTACAAGAGGTGAACGCTAGTTATACTATTTGTTGCTTGTGGTGTATCATGTGTTCACCTATTTTACGTACCTGTACTATGCGCTCACAAATTTACTGTCATTCTGTGTTGTTGGATGTCAAGTTCACATTGTTAGGAAATAGTGTACAATATGGTTGCCTTTTCTTTGAACCAAAGATATATTAAGATGATTTCACTAGTTTTGTAGCCTAAATAACTTGCAATCATGTTTGCCTATAACATGTAGTTTATGAACTGGAAACAACTATACATTTCTTATATATTGTTGAAAAATGATATAATTTTGAATTTATGTTGTACAACGATAGGAACTTAAATCGCAAATCAGATATTTACAAGCTAAGCTTTTGCAATTACGTAAGCGTTACAACTGCAGTAATATTTGTTATTTTTATGCAGTGTGCAATGGATTTAGAATCCACCAAATTACTATTGAGATTTCCAAGGGAAAGTACACAATACTTAGCTGGTGTAGATGAATTTCTGGAGTTTGCATATAAAGATATACCAGCAGATGCAACGATCCGATGTCCATGTGAAGATTATGTTCACACTCCAGTACTATCAAGGGACAATGTCTGTGGCCATTTGATGTGGTATGGAATGCTTCAGAGCTATGACAAATGGGTTTTTCATGGTGAGTCTTCATCCGATCACAATGATGATCAACAACCACAACCTGAAACTGAAGGAAATGCTAATATGCAAGAAATGATTATGGATTCAATTAGGAAAATATATGATGGTGATGTGCCTATGAGTGATAGTACAGATTTTTCAAATCCACTTCCAGATGAAGCGACTAAAGAAGCAGAAGCATTGTACAAATTAATTCAAGATTCAGAGAAGCCTTTGTGGCCAGGATGTGAATTGTCTCACCTTTCCTTACTTGCGCTTCTGTTCAATACAAAATCCATGAACAAATGGTCTGATAAGTCATTTGGAGATCTACTTAATATTCTGCACATGGCTATTCCAAATGGAAAAGATCTGCCCCAAAATTTTTACGACACCAAGAAGATCATATCGAAGTTTGGATTAGGATATCAAAAAATTCATGTGTGCCCAAATAACTACCAGTTGTTCTGGAAAGAGACAGAAAATGATGATTTTTGCTCTAAATGCAAGGCTTCTAGGTGGAAAGATAAAATGCCTGAAACCAAGTTAACTAAAAAGGAAAGAAAGAGAGCTACGCCAATGAAAGTTCTGAGATACTTTCCAATCAAAGAGTGGCTGAAAAGGATATTCATGTGCAAAGAAACAGCAACTCTAGCTAGATGGCACGATGAAGGGCGCACCAAGCAGCATGGAGTGATACGGCATCCAGCAGATTCCGAGGCATGGAAGAAATTTGATGAGAAGCATGGATTTGCAGATGATTGTCGTAATGTTCGGTTTGGAATAGCGACAGATGGATTTAATCCATGTGGGATGCTGAGCAATAAATATAGTTGTTGGCCAGTTGTGCTAGTCATGTATAACCTGCCTCCATGGCTATGCATGAAGAAATCTTATCTGTCATTGCCTTTAATTATTCCTGGACCTAAGAGCCCTGGAGATCAGATTCATGTTTTTATGCAGCCTCTTTTAGAAGATTTGAGAGATCTTTTTGTGAATGGGATGAAAACCTATGATGCATCTGAACAGAGAACATTTAAACTCAGAGCGGCTGTCTTGTGGACCATAAATGACTTCCCAGCATTAGGAATGCTTGCTAAATATATGGTGCATGGAGATTATGCATGTCCACCTTGCGATGCAAATGTATGGACCAAACGCTTGAAATATGGCAAGAAATCTTGTTTTATGGGTCACCGGCGATTTCTGCCACCTAATCATGAATTTCGTAATGATGCTTCTGCTTTTGATGGAACAGGTGAGAATAGAATGGAGCCTATAACCTATTATGGCCGTTCCGTATTAGATGACATAGCTACATGTGGAGATTTTAGTACCTCAAAAACTTACAAAGGAAAAAGTAGTTTATTCACATTACCATATTGGGACAGTAATCTCCTTTGACATAATCTGGATGTGATGCATATAGAGAAGAATGTGTGTGATAATATTTTGGGCACACTTCTCAATTTGGATGGGAAGTCAAAAGATAATGTACAGGCTCGTCAAGATCTTGAAGATATGAACATTAGAGGGGAGCTCCATCCACAGAAAAAACCTTCAGGCAAGTATTACTTGCCACCAGCTATCTTTACCATGTCCAAGGAAGAAAAGCAATTATTTTGCAAAGTTATTTATGGTATAAAAGTTCCTCATGGATATTGTAGAAATATATCAAAATGTGTGAACTTTTCTGAAGGAAAAATTCATGGGCTCAAAACACATGATTGTCATGTCCTATTGCATCAATTTCTGCCAATTGATGCGAGAGGTATTCTTCCAGATGATGTCACAGCCATACTATTTGAACTGTCGTCATATTTTCGAGGCATATGTTCAAAAGTTCTTCATGTTGATGAGCTTGACCGTTTGGAAGAAAGAATCAAACTTACACTCTGCAAAATGGAGATGATATTTCCTCCTGGTTTTTTCACTGTTATGGTGCACTTAGTTGTCCATTTAGCGAGTGAATGTAAAATAGCAGGACCAGTTGCATATCGGTGGATGTACTTCATTGAAAGGTAATTTATTGCATATACATTGATAACTTATTACAATCTTTCTCTCCTAAACTTATTACAATCTTTAATTTTTGCAGATGCATTTATAACTTATTGGATATATATCTGCTATAGGTATCTTGGTGAGCTAAAGTCCTTTGTTCGAAACAAAGCTCGTCCAGAGGGTTCAATTGCAGAATCTTTTCTAGCGGATGAGTGCATGACATATTGTTCAAGATATCTACAGGGTTTCCCCACCAAGCATAATCAACCATCAAGGAATGATGACAACCCAAAGGACTCTGAATCTTCAATATTTTCACAACAATCTATGTTGTTTCCTCCAGTAGGGAAACCATTGGGAAGACCAATGGTATACACTTTAACGGATAAGGAGGCAACACAAGCCCACAGATATGTGTTGTTCAACTTTGATGCCGTGAAGCCATATTTGGAGTAAATGTCATGCCACTACCTCTTCATTTGTTAATTAATAAATTTTGAACTGAAATAGTGGTCTTTGTATTTTGTAGAGAACATGGAGCTTATTTGAGAAGGAAGAATCGCAAGAAACGCATAGATCCAAGGACCTTTGAGAAGATGCAACATGAACAATTTCCTCAATGGTTCAAGGATCATGTAAGTACAATGATTCTATTTATTTAGGATTAGAATGTAGCTTATGCACTCTATTATTTGTGTTCCTGTAGGTGATGCAGTTGGAGAGGGAGAAAGGTAGTGACAGCATCGGTGAGGAAATTAGATGGTTGGCCCGTGGTCCACTTGAGGTTGCAACGAAACATAGAGCATTCAATATTCAAGGATACAGATTTAGACCAAAGCGTTATGACAAAGTAACTCAAAATAGTGGAGTTGTTGTGACAGCAAAAACATCAAGCTACTCTTCTGCACGTGATAGAAATCATATTCTTGGAAATGTCACGTACTTTGGAAGGATTGTGGACATAATTGAGTTAGACTATTTCCGAAAAATTTCAATGGTGCTATTTAAATGTGAATGGGTTGATGTTACCGAAGGAAAAGGTATGCAAATAGATAAGTATTGGTGTAGACTTGTGAATTTCTCGAGTCTAACTCACACTGGTGAAAAGGCAGCGGATGAACCTTTTGTATTTGCCAATCAAGTTGACCAAGTGTTCTACGTGGATGACCATCTTTATCCAGGATGGTCAATTGTTTTGAAGATGATGCCTCGAGATAATTTTGATATGGGTGAAGAATGGAATGATGTGGAAACAGAACCTTATCATGTCAGCAAATTCTTTGAGCTTTTTGATACTGCCCATCAGAAACAAAATTGGATGAGAAGAGATATAGAGGGAGAAACTGTAGATGCTCTTGTAGAGTCAAGTGATGACATAGTACCTGAATAAAGGTCAGGTTCCAATGTGATTCTGTTCTTTACATTCTTAGTATCATTGCTGCAACTTATGTCATTCTGGACATGAAGCTTACCACTCTATTCCTTCTGAATGCAGGCTCGATGGATCATGAAAAGTCACCTATCTGAAAATGTGGAGCCTAGTTGAAGTGACAAACTCATTAGTGTTATTGCTATTTTTTCTTTGATGTGTCTGGCAATTTCTGTTTGGTGGTTCAGGGAATTGCGGCTGCAACAGTTGATACCTGGAAAAACCAATGTTGCTCGTTACACATAAGTTCTGAGGTCCCAGGGGACACAGGTATTTTGTCATATTTCCATGTATCAGAAGGGTCGGATCTTGGAATTCCTGCCCTTACTTCAGAGACAGGAACTGCAGTTAAACTGTTTTCTGTTGGGCACACTTGTTCATCATGCTGTTTCTGAACTGCTTATGTGTCATGGTTTGTGGAAGAGAGGCAACTCTCTGCTTGATCTAGTTTTCTTCTGTTATTGTTCTCCTTAACACCTGAATATGAAACAGTAACGAGATTCAGAGAAAATATATTGTGATAAACATCATAGAAGTGTTAAATAGGATGGTTCCATGAACTCGATCAATAGATAGGTGTCACGCGCAAGACCAGACAGCCTCGCTGTTGTGTCTTCTTCCTTCGATCCAAGAAAAAAATAAACAGACATAAATTGAAATAAAAAGCAAAATTAAGAGTACTAGACTTCAGTCGTAGGCATAATATTCCCTCTGTTTCCAACTTCAGTCGTAGACATAATATTCCCTCTGTTTCTAAATATATGTCTTTCTAGAGATTCCAACAACTACATACGAAGGAAAATGAGTGAATCTATACTTTAAAATATGTCTACATACATCTGCATGTTGTAATTCATTTGAAATGTCTAAAAAGACTTATATTTAGGAACGGAGGGAGTATTTTTTAGCGGCAGGGAAATATTACAAGGTCACAAATAATGAGGCATGACCGAAAATAAGAACAAATTTATACTCTTTTAATATGATGCATTAATGGTATTAATGAGAGTTCACTGATATTTTCGCAAAAAATGAGAGTTCGCTGACGGGCGATTTTGAAATCGTACGGACGCGGGAGCCGCGACTGCAAAGGTGCTCCCCATGGCCGTGCGCCCGTCGCTGGTGGCCCTGCCGTCATGATGGAGTCCGCCGCCGCCGCGCCTGCCTATGGGGCCACGCCTGTGGGGCTGCTCGGCTGGGTGGGCCGGCCCATGTGTCCCTAGTGGATGCGCCTATTCCCTATCGGCCACCACCCGCCCATGTGTCCCTGGCGGGATGCTCGTCTGCCCCCGCACCTGCGAGGAGACGATGTGCATCAACTGCGGATGCGCCGGGCACTTCCGGTCGGAGTGTATCGCCCCCTCGGTGCCTCTCCAACCTTGCCTACTTGGGGTACGGGGTGCCTGATGGAGCGTTCTTTCTACTACGTGGATGCGACCCTGGAAGATCGGCCCGTTTGGTCTCGCTTGGCCTTGACTGCCGAGGTCATCAAGGCCGAGCTGTCAGCACACATTAGCGATTACAAAGACAACGTCTTCTTGTGGGAGGTCACTGAGACGGCACCGATGGTCTTCTCGGTGCCCTTCCCCTAGGCGGAGATGCTCAACGTTTGCACCTGAGACAGCGTCAAGTGTCCTATCGACAAGTTCACGATCTCTATTCAGAAGGCTGTGGTGAAGCCGGACCCGGTGCCTCCTCTTGAGCAGGTGTGGTTGTTAACCTATGGACTCCTAGAAGAGGGCAAGTAGGAACACATCCTCAAGGCCATGTCGGAGCAGATTGGTAAGCTGTGGATGGTCCATATGGACTCCATGATTACCGTGTGGCGCCGCCCTCATTGACTCCCCGCTGCCATCACCGCCATGTCATTGTCCGGATTGCCATGAAGCAGAAGCCCTAACTGGCGCTTGATAACGCATGCAGATGCCTTGTGCATTACCTGTGACACGGCGGCGGGACAACGTCACTGTAGTGCGACCGAGTGAGCGGAGCGGTGCAACGTGTACCACCGCACCGTGTTCGCGATGTTGGCGGCGGCCGAGTGAGTGGAGCGGTGCAACGCGTACCACCGCACCGTGTTCGCGATGTCGGACATCCCGCCGGACTAGGTCCTCGCAACAGCCGTGTTGGTGGAGGCCTGCCATCTACTGGTCCAACACCACCGCGGAGATGTCTGAGTGGCGCCAGTGCCGCCTCAAGGGGAGGGTAGGCGGAACGGGACGGCGTCCTCGACCAACGCGGCCCTGCGCGCGACGCTGGAATTTATATGACAAATATATGTACAAGTTTGTGTCAAGGGCCAGATGATAATAACAAATAATATAATTTATTTCTCTTCAAATTTTTACTCCCTCATTTTCTTTTTTGGTTTCACACCGATTTTTCCTTTCCCTCCCCTGTCTCCCGCCAATAGTGACTAATTCTAGTCAGAAGAAATTAAGCTCGCGCGCTTGATTACCATGGCCCCACCTGTCATACTAATTAACGACAGAGACTAACATCAGGTCTCGGAGTTAACTGTGCCATGAAAATAGGAAACCTCCCGCCCCTCCCCCCTTATCAACTCAGATCCCTTCCTCGTCTTGTATGAAGGATCCCTCTCTTGAGCAGATCGATCGCGTGCCCTCCCTCATGAACCTCATAGCTCCACCCCCATTCCGTGATTGAAGGTTGAGGGCAAAGGAGGCGTGTCTTGTTCAGCATCTGGGACGGAAAGCATATCAATCCCCACCCCCGATTTCGTAGAAACAGCAGGTAAATACTAGTAAGATTTGAAGATTTTGCCTCCTCCCCCCTTTTTGCTTGAGATCTACCCCTTCTAAGCCTTCTAATTACTCTTCTCTTGAGTGAATTTGATAGTGCACACCAAGTGTTTGATAGTTGTCCTCTGTTATTTGTTTATATTAGAATTTTGGGGACCCTTCAGATAGATGTGGTTGTTCCTGATTCTTCCTATACTTCTTCTATAAGGTCACACCTTACATATACTTGATTGAAATTAGCATTTTAGAGTTTATTCATTAGTATTTACAAAAACTGCAGTAATTTCTCTATATAAAAAAAGAACACCAAACCTCTTTTTTTAAAGAGAGCAAGCGAAAGAAAGGAGTCCCGTCTTGGCTGTTCCCTTATGCATACGAGATAGCTAGGCTCAGAATCTTGTCTGCAATTATGCAGGCAATAGGCACCCATGTCTGCAATGATTGTTGTCTATATAATAATTCAGAGGTTGTTTTCATCACATTTTACTAGGTGGTAATTGTTTCATTTGATTTTCATCAGATTGCTCGGAGGTCATGTGCTATTTACTCCGCCACCGTTGCTGCCGATAGTCATTATTAGTCTAATCAATCCATAGATTCTAATACCGCAACATGCAACAGGAAACAGTACACAACCGGCCAGCTGCGCTTGTTTGCATTGCTACCACAATGGCTAGGTAGATGCGACTGCCTAACGGCTAGCCAACAAATGTTACAACATTCTGTACTGTAGTCAAACACGCTGCTCTCTATTCTGAATACTCCAAAAAACTCTGTTAAGCTAAAACCATGGTATTGTGCACCTATTGACTAAAGTACTTGAGTGTAGCTCAGTTCGGTTCAGCTAGCTATCTTCAAGATTATCCATGCAATGAACAGTCAAAACCATAAAACTGAGAAAAACAACACCTGCCAAACACGTTGGTTGTTTTGCTAAAACTGGAAAAACAAAACTATGTTTTTTGGAAAACATAGTATTCATTGCCCACATATTCATGTTGCAGCAGATATGTCACGGACAAGAATTAATGTTGTTGAATCCAGTGAAGAATATATGATGGAAGAACCGGTCAAACATCATAATTCTATTGAAAAAGATGTCGAATCATCTGATGTTCATGAAAGAAGTACTAATGATGAAGAAGGCTTCACAGTTCGTGATGATGCTGATGCGGATGAAAATGAAGATGGTAAGTTTGTTGCTGATTCCTTACCGTCTGCAATAAATGATTATTCATCATCATAATATATAATTCATGCTTCTATATATTCAGCTGAAAATGCAGAAACAAAAGAGCGTAACAAGAGGAAGCTGAAATATATTTGGAACCTTCCAAAAGGGAAAAGGATAATGGTTCGATGCAATGACATAGATCAGCCAGTTGGAAAAGAGGCTAAACATCTTGGGGACTTTCTTGGCTCGGTTGCAAGGAATGGGTCATTGTGTTGCTTGAGCTAAAAGGATTGGAGATTGCTCAAAACTAAAACAAACGTAAAGGCTATACTAGATCAAGTGAAGGTAAATTTTAATCCACTCAATATCCTTTACTAGCTTGTTCTATGTTGCCTTACATTGCAGTCACCCTATTTATGTTGTAATGGTTCTGTAGATGAGGTTCCTTTATCCTCCTCGCATGGAAAAGTATATATTGAAGACAATTGGAGACAGATGGAGGCAACATAAGTCCGATCTGAAAGCAATTTATTTTGATGAGAAAAAAAGCACCGAAGCCAATTACAACAATAAACCAAAATGGGTGACTCTGGATCACTGGAGATCTCTAGTTAATCATTGGACAACCCAGAAAGCGAAGGTACTTACAGAATTCCATTTTCAACTTTCT
>NC_041390.1:600282069-600316560 GCF_002162155.2 Triticum dicoccoides | reverse complement strand
ATAATTGTTTTGATTCAATCTTTGATAGGAAACTAGTGCTACAAATAGGAATAATTGTTCACTGAGGAAGTCTACACACACTACTAGGACAAAAAGTTTCGCTCGACAGAGGGAAGAAATGGTAAAATTCTACTAACTTCATGCATCTCTCTTCCATTCATGTTTTGTAATGTAATTCATGTTTACGTTACATATCAACAGAAAGATGCAGATCCTGAAAAGAAGTATCCTCATAGGGCTCACTTGTTCATCCATACGCACAAGCCGAAAACTTGCAAGAACAAACTAATTAATGCTCATGTGGTATATTTACAACTCTCAACCATTCATTTTTGAATTTGATATTATATATATTCTTCTTATTTACATTCTTTATGTATATTTAGGAAGAGTTGAAGGATATTATGGGGAAAACCCTGAATTAGCAGATAACAGTGATGGCAAGATTGCATGGAAAGGAGATGTGTTAAACAGAGTATTAGGAGATGACAAGCCTGGTCATGTACATGGTTTGGGACTAGTTCCATACCCGAAAAAACTTTTTGATGTTTCTACTTCACGTATATTCCAGAATACACATTTTTCTTCGGTGGAGGACACACCAAATGAAGATATGCTAGCATTTAGAGTTGAACTGGAAAAGTTACAGCAAGATAAGAAAAATCAAGATGCTAAAATTATGGAACTACAGGAGCAGATGAGAAGAATGGAAAGACAACCAAATCAAGTAAATTTCTATGAACTATAAGCTTCATTTAGTTTGTGGACTAACCTTTCTGAATTTATATCATAGGAAATTTCAGATCCAATGGCTACAATTGGGCTTGAACCTTCGGTTTATGGACATAACTCAAACTGAAAAGTTTGTATCATAAAATCCTAAAATTTCACTCTAGAAATTATGTCTCAACTAATATTTATGTTATGCTATATGTAGAGGGTGCTTGCTCCTCCCGTTGATGGACTCCGACTTGTTAAAACACGACCAAGTAATTTACAGAACAAGCGAAGTGGTTCAAATGGTGCAGATCTGGAAACATCAAACAACAATTCTGTTTCAGATAAGGTTTGTCTACTTAAATACTCTTTGGAACCTGTCATTGCTGAGTTTTAAGTTGTTACTCTTGCACTTTTTGCAATTGCATGTACAATACCCAAAAGGTTATTTGTATCATTTTATACTAGAACAAACAAACTATGGTTCATAATGGTGGTAGTGCACGACAACTAGAACAATGTTCTGCTGCACCCAAGGTATCATCATAGTCTCATATCCAAAATTATGATCAAACTATATTGCTCCCATGTTTATGTGGTTACTTGTTGCTATCAGAATGTTGTCCAGAACCATGAAACTTCTGATCATAATTTTAGTGCATGGCAAGGGGAGATAAATTCTGCTGTGCAAAAGGTATATTTCCATTACCATATTCAATATGTTCAAAAAATATTGTTTCCAATGGTTATGTATCTACTGGTCATCGTGCTATTAGAACGCTGTCCAGAACAAAGAAAATTTGCTTGAGGATGTCAGTGCGCATCAGGGGGAAAAAACTTCTGCTTCAAACAAGCTGGTATCTTTTCATAATCACAAACAAATTTGTGTTCAAACTATGGTGTTAGCTGTTTATTACTTCTTCTTTGGATGATGTTCCTCCTGTAATAACCACTATTAGACTGTTGTCCAACCCAAAAAAACAACAAAAGGTGCTAATGCAAGCAGTAAGAGTTCTCAAAGTGCTTCCCTGAGTTGGTTGGGTGCCAATGAACTACCTGTAAGAGTACTCGTTCATTTCATATGCTCCCCTGTTCTTTTTTCTGTTTTCTCATATGGTAACTTTGGTTTTCTCTAACAGGTAGGAACTAAAGTATTCTTGAAAAGCCTGAAAAAACATAACAGGGACGTAGCTCTTGCTACAATTGTAAGTTGTGATCCTAAATTTAAACTTGATGGTGCTGAAATTGGAAACGAATTCTGGGCGGTGCATGTCGATATGGCACTTGAGAAAATTGAAAATTTGGTACGGAGTCGCAAAAATTGCAATACTCTCGGTAATGCTAAAAATACAAAGATTGCATGGCCTTCAACCTTTGTACGTGACTAATCTTGCCTCCGTTTGCATCATGTCAATGCATTGTGTGTTAACAATTCATTTTATTTTCTTGTTTGTAGATTCAGAAGATAAATGGATGAGTATATGGGTGTGTGGCAACTCAACTGCAAAGAAAGATGTTGATGGTCCGTTTCGTCATGATGATGATGATGATGATCGATGGATGCTATCAGTTTTAGTTATGTCGTAGGGATGATGTTCCTGTTGGATGTTGTTCCTTGGTTAAGTTTTAATTAAGTTGTAGGGATGTTGATGGATGCTTTCGTTTAAGTTTCAGTGTCAAAAAATAGTTAGATTATGCATCACATTTGGATGATGTTCTCCTGTAATAACCACTATTGTAATCCGACAATTTTATCTAATATATGATTTCTTTGTCTCATTAGTATATTCTCTTGTTTTTCCTTCACTTGAAATACATAATTATCACCTCTACATGGAGCATTACTTTAATTGCTAGCAATAATAATAATAATAATAATAATAAATAATAATAATAATAATAATAATAATAACACTATATGTACCAACACTTGGAGTGTTGGAAATACTCCGTTGCCAAGCAATGGGATTTTGATTCTTGTACATTACGCACCAAAATATAAAAGTGTTGTAGATGTCTGTTTTAACTGTTGTATTCTTGCAATGGTCCCTTTTACCAACGGCAATATAAGCGTTGCATTATGCGCTAGCAACACTGGACAAGGCTACGCATCCCAAACCATTGGTAAAGACACTGGCAACGCATATGTGGAATTTTAGATATGGAAAAATGCGTTGCACTAGGGGGGTCCTGTTGTAGTGTACCGGTGAGGTTGACAACCCTCAACGCCATTGCAACCTTCAACTATCTGATGAAGAAATCACTGAAGGTGTAAAAAAGTTTTTGAATGAATCGAAACTAGTCTGTAGTCAAACTAGTTTGAGTCCCTTCTATGCCAAGAACAAACCGCCTGCTGTAAGCATTATACTTCCTTTTCTGTATATGTATGTATAGGGTGATGACTCCTTCTGGAAACGGAAAACTGTAGAAAAAGCGGTAAAACCAACTGGGGACAAAGCGGTCAAACCATCTCGCCCCAAAACTAAAGCCGTCAAACGGACGTCAAAACGGAAAACGGCTGACCGGATCAACATGGAGCTTGATGATGACACTGATGATCCAGAAGTTGAGGTAGAACTTCACTCACTTGGCTCTCTTTTCATGCATCTCATTAACAATGATATTCCTCAGGAGGACGTAGAAGGCAGTCAAGCTGATGATGTAGAGGTAATTACCCTTTCCTCCGGTTCAGATTCTATGCCAATACAAAAAACCCGCCAAGCAGTCCGGAAAGTAAGCTTTTCTCATCCTCTTGCTCACTTGGATCCAACATTTATTTTGAAGACTCAGCAGCATGAAGCTCGCCGGACAACCCGGCACAGTGGCCAACAGGTCACTTCAGCCGGTTTACCTGATACCCCGGTTTGGAAGCGGCGGTCTGAGGTCTCTCCTACTTCTGACCATTCTTACCCCAAGGCAGGTTATTTTAGACAACCTCTTAATCCGTTCGATTCAAATTATCAGGTGACACCTCCCTCATCATCCGGCGAGTCGACAGCAACTCAACTCCCTCCTGTGAAAACTATGGCCGGGTAAGCTATAAAACTTTTTCCTTCAATACATCGTAGAACTTGAATAAGATATTAATCCTTTTATATTTTTGTTTGCAGGGCCAAAGCCAGACCCGGCAAGAAAGCTCGGGTCACCAATCCGCCCGAAGACCCGGCCACTTTTGAAGAAGAACCCAGAGGTGAACTGGAGGGCCTGCATCCTGAATCCACCTCTAGCGAACTGCCCCTTCAAGGCCAAAATACCAATGAACCAACTGACGCTGAACCTGCCGCACCTGACGTTGAACCGGCAGAGCCAAACCGGGCTAGTCCAGTGAGAAATGCTGATACTCCATTGTCACCAGTCAAACATACTGATGGTCAAGGAGACGATGTTATCATTACTGGAATGGGCCATAGCTCTCCTAGCCATCCCGTCATCTTGGCTCAACATAGTGCCAAAGAAGAGCAAGCTGCTAGGGAAAAAGGCAAATGGAGCAGCAATTTATCAAGCTATGCTCATCTTAACGCTGAAGAGCTTCACTCTGGCTTCTTGAACCGTCTGCACTCAAACCGGGACTATGAGGACGGTTTGGTGAACTTGATGAAAGAGCAATATGAGGTAAATTCCTCTCCCTTTGTTTATTGATTTATAGCCGAAACACTATCCCGAGTAGCCCCCAAGGGCCGTTTTATGATGTCAATCATAAACCGGGTCTTTGTAATAGTTCAAGTTTCTCATCATTGATCCTCACAATGGCAGGTCTCTAAGAACAGACAAGACTCATCTGTTAACAATTAAATAACTTTCTGTAGCATAGCCCCCAAAGGCCAGTTTAACTTGGCGCACATTAGCCCCCAAGTGTCAAGGATAATGCTTGCATTGTTCTCGAGACTTTGTATAAAATGTAGCACTTTAGAGCAAATCGGCATTAGCCCCCAAGTATGAAGTGCATAACTTGTTATACGCTTTGTACTTAGAACATATATAACCTGTTGCTTAATATGCCTTCAATGTTGCAGGCTGAACTAAGAAGCAAAGATGCCCGAAACTCTGACTTGCAAGAGAATGTAAAGTCACAACAAGCAGAGGCTGCAAAAGCGAAAGAGTAGCTAACCCAAGCCCTGGCCGTATTGAAAAAACTGAAGGAAACTTTCACCAAAGATCGTGCTAACTGGGAATCCGAAAAGTCTGGGTTAACCAAAAGAGCTGAAGACGCCGAGGCGGCCCTGAAACCAGTTGTAGATGAACTAGCTGGTTTGAAGCGCCAAATCAATGCTATGACTTCTGCTATCTTTGGTAAGTGTCTGCTTATGTGTTTTGCGCAAGTCAATGAACCTTATCACTGACCAGAATGTTGATAAAAATCTTTGGCAGGCACTCGGATCGCTCATCTTGGTACAGACATGTGGATGAAGCTCAAAGTGGCATATACATTGGTTGAACAGCTATACTCTGGGTCTCAGCGGGCTATTTGCGCGGCACCTTACAACAAACCGGCCCCAACTTTGATTAAAGAAACACTTGAGAAGTTGGCCATGTTACCAGCCCGTATTGCCGAATGGAAGAGGGCAGCTGCCAGGTCCGGAGCTTTAACCGCACTTATTCGAGCCAAAGCCTGGATTCCAGACCTTGAAGCAGATGATATCATTAAATATACCCAGGTGTGAAGGAAGACGGTTCAAACTTTGATAACGATGACCTCTGGCGGCTGACCAAACAGATGCGGCCAGTAGCCAGCAAACTGGCCGAGGATACAGACTTGTCCCATTTTCAACCGGTTTATGACGCTGAAGGGAAAAGATAGCTGGCCGACATCCATGAAGTTGAAGAACTTGTGCCTCTGATTCGTAAGCACACTTATGCTCCTGATATTAACCCCTCCAATCTTATCCATGAGGAAGTACTATTTCAAGCTTTAACTGGAATCGATTGGTCGGCGGTTGATTTCTAGCATCTGGGGAGGGATGAAGAAGTGCCCACACCAACTGACCCTCAACCATCAAACCGTCCAGACAAAACGTCCTAAACCGGTCACCGGTTTACTGGCCACTGTGTGCCGATCTTGTGAAAAACAATTATGCCATTGGAGCTGCTTTGAAAGCTTCTTGTAATAGGATAGCCAAAACTCTGTTATTTGCCATGCCATCGGGCATGTTTTATAATGCCTCATGACAACGTGTGCCACCTTTTGGGATATATTTATGCATAACCCATGATGAATTGTGTTCCTGGGTACAACAACTTAAAAGTATCTAGCGGTTTACCGCTTAGACGGGTCATAATGTCCAGGAAGTGTACAATACATAGATGAAATAATCGAAGTGTTTATACAAAAAGCAATATGCATAACATACCTCATTGGTTGACCAACGGTGTATACGGCAAAGGTGTTAATACCAATCCGGAACGGTGATAACCCCATCTTTGTAGTGCCGGTCTATATATTAAACCGGACCGGGATAACTACCGGGTTTTCTTTATAACACTGGTGATTTAGTCAAACCAGACCGGGTCAATAAACACCGGTTTATAACTGATTATGTGCCGACAACTTGTAGTTGAAAAGCAAGCCGGGTCAAGGACGCCGGATTATCAAGAGAAACTTATGAACTTAAACAAATAAAATTCAAAAAGAAAAATATGCAAGGCTTTTTACGAGCTGCCAGGCTCCAAATCGAGGCTTTTCATGGGCTGCCAGGCCTCTGAGTTAAACCATTTAACAAAGCCTTTTAAGATGGGCCTCCAATTAACCAATCATCGTTTTAACTTTGACAAGTTCAGGGTCTATAAAAGATTGACATGTCAAATGTTCGATGGGTCATACCAGGATTACCTGGACAGGAGTGGCTTACTTGATGAAGGCAGGTTAACCCGGGTTTTTAGGTGAATACACCAGGCTTCCAAGCCGTGGCTTGATAGCCAATTACAAGGGTCCTTTCAAACTCTTTGTTGCTTTGCAAAAAGAGCCCCCAAGTAACTTTGTGAGCTGTGCTCAGTGTGTGCCCATGTTTGAGTCTGTGCTTTTGTGCAACACTCTCTTTGGCTCCACATATTTTTCTTTTGTGGCCTAAATGCCTATCAAAAGGTGTAGCTATGGTGTGATAACAACCAAGCCACCTAGTGATATCCCTTCGTGGTTTCAAAACCGATCAAGAGGTGTAGCCGTAGTTCAAATATGACTAAGCCCCCTAGTGATTTTCTTTATATCCGTGGAGCTTCTAAGACCGGATTAACAAAAACTCCGCTTTGTCAGTTAACTTGTATAAGCACACACAGGATGTAAAAAGAACAAATACCCCGCTTATAATGGAGGCTCCGGTTTATTATATGATATATATACACTGTCATAAATATGTATAGAGGAAGAGCCTATGGCTTTAAGTATAGTAAGGCCGAAGAAGAGCTATGTTCCATGGCCGCTTGGTCTCCTCCTCCGATTGACGTGAGTCTTTGTGCTCTCGAACATCAATGAGGTAGTAAGACCCGTTGTGCAGATTTTTGCTAACCACAAAGGGTCCTTCCCAAGGTGGGGATAATTTGTGCATATCAGTCTGATCCTGGATGAGCCGGAGCACCAAATCGCCTTCTTGAAAGGTTCTGGTTTTAACCCGGCGGCTGTGATAGCGTCGGAGATCTTGTTGATAAATCGGATCGTGCTGCTGCTAGATCACGCTCTTCATCCAACAGGTCCACAGAATCTTGACGTGCCTACTCATTATCAGCTTCAACATAGGCTGTCACACGGGGCGAGTCATGACGGATATCACTAGGAAGAACTGCCTCCGCTCCATAAACCATGAAGAAAGGTGTGTAACCCGTAGACCTATTGGGTGTGGTGTTGATGCTCCACAACACAGAAGGTAGCTCCTCAACCCAACAACCCGGTATCCGCTTTAAAGGAACCATAAGCCTGGGTTTGATACCTCATAGAATTTCTTGATTTGCTCTCTCTGCTTGACCATTAGACTGGGGGTGAGCCACCGATGCTAGATCGAGCCGGATGTGCTCACATTGACAAAATTATTCCATCTCCCCTTTTGACAGGTTAGTACCATTATCAGTTATAATGCTGTGTGGAAAACCAAACCAGAATATCACCTTTTTGATGAATTGAACCGCCGTGGCTGCATCACACTTGCTGACTGGCTCTGCTTCCACCCATTTGGTGAATTTATCAACTGCTACTAACAGGTAGGTCTTTTTGTCCTTGGATCGTTTGAAGGGTCCAACCATACCAAGCGCCCAAGTTGCAAACGGCCATGTTATTGGAATCATCCTCAACTCTTGAGCCGGAATGTGCGCACGGCGGGCCAGTTTTTGACACCCGTCACATCTCTTGACTAAATCCTCCACATCAGCATGTGCCGTCAACCAGTAAAAGCCGGTGGCGAAAAGCTTTAGCAACCAAAGATTTTGAACCGACATGGTGACCGCAATCCCCTTCATGGATTTCTCGTAAAATCTCACAACCCTCTTGAGAAGAAACACAACGCTGAATTTCTCCTGAAACGCTATAGCGATGTAACTCCCCGTTGAGTATGGTCATGGACTTGGAACGCCGGATTATCTGTCGAGCCAACGTTTCATCGTCTGGTAACTCGCCCCAGTTCATGTAAGCTAGATATGGGATTGTCCAATCCGGTATGGCATGCAAAGCTGCCACCAATTGAGCCTCCGGATCAGGAATGGCCAAATCTTCTTCGGTTGGCACCTTGACTGACGGATTATGCAATACATCAAGAAACAAATTTGGCGGGACCGGTTTACGCTGGGAACCAAGACGACTTAAGGCGTCCGCCGCTTCATTCTTCCACCTGTCTATATGGTCCACCTGATAACCCTTAAAGTGACCAGCCACTGTCCACCGCTCGCCTATATGCTGCCACGAGTGGGTCCTTAGAATCCCAAGTGTGAGACACCTGTTGAGCCACTAGATCTGAATCACCAAAGCACTTAACGCGGCTTAAATTCATCTCCTTAGCCATCCGAAGACCATGGAGCAAAGCCTCATATTCAGATGCATTGTTAGTACAAGGGAACATTAATCGGAGGACATAACAAAACTTGTCACCTCGTGGGGAAGTTAGTATGACTCCAGCCCCGAGCCCTCCAACTGCCTGGACCCATCAAAATGAATAGTCCAATATGTATTATCTGGTTTCTCTTCAGGTGCATGTAACTCTATCCAATCATTGATGAAGTCCACGAGTGCCTAGGATTTGATCGTTGTGCAGGGTATATATTTGAGCCCATGAGGTCCAAGCTCAATAGCCCACTTGGCAATCCGGCCAGTTGCCCCTCTGTTTTGAATGATATCTCCCAGAGGAGCTGAACTGACCACTGTGATGGGATGGCCCTGAAAATAATGTTTAAGCTTCCGGCTTGCCATAAACTGTTGGGGAACGTAGTAATTTCAAAAAAATTCCTACGCACACGCAAGATCATGATGATGCATAGCAACGAGAGGGGAGAGTGTGATCTACGTACAATGGAAGCGTTTGGTTGATGTAGTCGTACGTCTCCACGGCCCGACCGATCAAGCACCGAAACTACGGCACCTTTGAGTTCTAGCACACGTTCAGCTTGATGACGATCCCCGGGCTCCGATCCAGCAAAGCGTCGGGGAGGAGTTCCGTCAGCACGACGGCGTGGTGACGATCTTGATGTTCTACCGTCGCAGGGCTTCGCCTAAGCACCGCTACAATATGACTGAGGTGGAATATGGTGGAGGGGGGCACCGCACACGGCTAAGGAACGATCACGAAGATCAACTTGTGTGTCTAGGGGTGCCCCTCTGCCCCCGTATAGAAAGGAGCAAGGGAAGGAGGCCGGCCGGCCCCTATAGGCGCGCCAGGAGGAGTCCTCCTCCTAGTAGGAGTAGGGAAAGAAGTGGGGAGGGAGAGGGAAAGGGGGCACCGCCCCCCTCTCCTAGTCCAATTCGGACCAAGGGGGAGGAGGCGCGCAGCCCACCTCTGGCAGCCCCTCTCTCTCCACTAAGGCCCATATGGCCCATTACTTCTCTCGGGGGGTTCCAGTAACCCTCCGGCTCTCCGGTTTTCTCCGAAATCACCCGGAACACTTCCGGTGTCCGAATATAGCCGTCCAATATATCAATCTTTATGTCTCGACCATTTCGAGACTCTTCGTCATGTCCGTGATCACATCCGGGACTCCGAACTAACTTCGGTACATCAAAACTCATAAACTCATAATATAACTATCATCGAAACCTTAAGCGTGCGGACCCTACGGGTTCGAGAACAATGTAGACATGACCGAGACACGTCTCCGGTCAATAACCAATAGCGGAACCTGGATGCTCATATTGGCTCCTACATATTCTACGAAGATCTTTATCGATCAGACCGCATGACATATTCACACAAGTATTATGTTTCCGGTTAATACAATTCTAGCATGAATAATAAACATTTATCATGATATAAGGAAATAAATAATAACTTTATTATTGCCTCTAGGGCATATTTCCTTCAGTCTCCCACTTGCACTAGAGTCAATAATCTAGTTCACATCGCCATGTGATTTAACAGCAATAGTTCACATCACCATGTGATTAACACCCATAGTTCACATCGATATGTGATCAACACCCAAAGGGTTTACTAGAGTCAGTAATCTAGTTCACATCGCTATGTGATTAACACCCAAAGAGTACTAAGGTGTGATCATGTTTTGCTTGTGAGATAATTTTAGTCAAGGGTCTGTCACATTCAGATCGGTAAGTATTTTGCGAATTTCTATGTCAACAATGCTCTGCACGGAGCTACTCTAGCTTATTGCTCCCACTTTAAATATGTATCTAGATCGAGACTTAGAGTCATCCAGATCTGTGTCAAAACTTGCATCGACGTAACTTTTACGATGAACCTTTTTGTCACCTCCATAATTGAGAAATATTTCCTTATTCCACTAAGGATAATTTTGACCGCTGTCCAGTGATCTACTCTTAGATCACTATTGTACTCCCTTTCTTAACATAGTGTAGGGTATACAATAGATCTGGGACACAACATGGCATACTTTATAGAACCTATGGCTGAGGCATAGGGAATGACTTTCATTCTATTTCTATCTTCTGCCGTGGTCGGGCTTTGAGTCTTACTCAACTTCACACCTTGAACACAGGCAAGAACTCTTTCTTTGACTGTTCCATTTTGAACTACTTCAAAATCTTGTCAAGGTATGTACTCATTGAAAAAACTTATCAAGCGTCTTGATCTATCTCTATAGATCTTGATGCTCAATATGTAAGCAGCTTTACCGAGGTCTTTCTTTGAAAAACTCCTTTCAAATATTCCTTTATGCTTTCCAGAAAATTATACATTATTTCCGATCAACAATATGTTGTTCACATATACTTATCAGAAATGTTGTAGTGCTCCCACTCACTTTCTTGTAAATACAGGCTTCACCGTAAGTCTGTATAAAACTATATGCTTTGATCAACTTATCAAAGCGTATATTCCAACTCCGAGATGCTTGCACCAGTCCACAGATGGATCGTTGGAGCTTGCATATTTTGTTAACACCTTTAGGATTGACAAAACCTTCTGGTTGCATCATATACAACTCTTCTTTAAGAAATCCATTAAGGAATGCAGTTTTGTTTATCCATTTGCCAGATTTCATAAAATGCGGCAATTGCTAACATGATTCGGACAGACTTAAGCATATATACGAGTGAGAAAATCTCATCGTAGTCAACACCTTGAACTTGTCGAAAACCTTTTGCGACAATTCTAGCTTTGTAGATAGTAACACTACTATCAGCGTCCGTCTTCCTCTTGAAGATCCATTTATTTTCTATGGCTTGCCGGTCATTGGGAAAATCCATCAAAGTCCATACTTTGTTCTCATACATGGATCATATCTCAGATTTTCTGGCCTCAAACCATTTCGCAGAATCTGGGCTCATCATCGCTTCCTCATAGTTCGCAAGTTCATCATGGTCTAGTAACATGACTTCCAGAACAGGATTACTGTACCACTCTGGTGCGGATCTCACTCTGGTTTACCTACGAGATTCGGTAGTAACTTGATCTGAAGTTACATGATCATCATCATTAGCTTCCTCACTAATTGGTGTAGTAGTCATAGGAACAGATTTCTGTGATGAACTACTTTCCAATAAGGGAGCAGGTACAGTTACCTCATCAAGTTCTACTTTCCTCCCACTCACTTCTTTCGAGAGAAACTCCTTCTCTAGAAAAACTCTGAATTTAGCAACAAAAGTCTTGCCTTCGGATTTGTGATAGAAGGTGTACCCAACAGTCTCCTTTGGGTATCCTATGAAGACATATTTCTCCGATTTGAGTTTGAGCTTATCAGGATGAAACTTTTTCATATAAGCATCACAATCCCAAACTTTAAGAAATGACAACTTTGGTTTCTTGCCAAACCACAGTTCAGATTGTGTCGTCTCAACGGACTTAGATGGTGCCCTTTTAAACGTGAATGCAGCTGTCCTTAATGCATAACCCCAAAATGATAGTGGTAGATCGATAAGAGACATCATAGATCGCACCATATCTAATAAAGTATGGTTATAATGTTCGGACACACCATTATGCTGTGGTGTTCCAGGTGGCGTGAGTAGTAAAACTATTTCACATTGTTTTAACTGAAGGCCAAACTCGTAACTCAAATATTTTACCTCTGCGATCATATCGTAGAAACTTTTATTTTCTTGTTACGATGATTCTCCACTTCACTCTGAAATTCTTTGAACTTTTCAAATATTTCAGACTTGTGTTTCATTAAGTAGATATACCCATATCTGCTCAAATCATCTGTGAAGGTCAGAAAATAATGATACCCGCCGCGAGCCTTAACACTCATCGGATCTCATACATCAGTATGTATTATTTCCAATAAGTCAGTTGCTCGCTCCATAGTTCCGGAGAACGGCGTTTTAGTCATCTTGCCCATGAGGCATGGTTCACAAGCATCAACTGATTCATAATCAAGTGATTCCAAAAACCCATTAGCATGGAGTTTCTTCATGCGCTTTACACCAATATGACCTAAATGGCAGTGCCACAAATAAGTTGCACTATCATTATTAACTTTGCATCTTTTGGTTTCAATATTATGATTATGTGTATCACTACGATCGAGATCCAACGAACTATTTTCATTGGGTGTGTAACCATATAAGGTTTTATTCATGTAAACGGAACAAAAGTTTATTCTCTTACTTAAATGAATAACCGTATTACAATAAACATGATCAAATCATATTCATGCTCAACGCAAACACCAAATAACACTTATTCAGGTTCAACACTAATCCCGAAAGTATAGGGAGTGTGCGATGATGATCAGATCAATCTTGGAACCACTTCCAACACACATCATCACTTCACCCTTAACTAGTCTCTGTTTATTCTGCAACTCCCGTTTCGAGTTACTAATCTTAGCAACTGAACTAGTATCAAATACTGAGGGGTTGCTATAAACACTAGTAAAGTACACATCAATAACATGTATATCAAATATACTTATGTTCACTTTGCCATCCTTCTTATCTGCCAATCACTTGGGGTAGTTTCGCTTCTAGTGACCAGTCCCTTTGCAGTAGAAACACTTAGTCTCAGGCTTAGGACCAGACTTGGGCTTCTTCACTTGAGCAGCAACTTGCTTGCTGTTCTTCTTGAAGTTCCCCTTCTTCCCTCTGCCCTTTTCTTGAAACTAGTGGTCTTGTCTACCATCAACACTTGATGTTTTTCTTGATTTCTACCTTCGTCAATTTCCGCATTACGAAGAGCTTGGGAATCGTTTCCGTTATCCCTTGCATATCATAGTTCATCACGAAGTTCTACTAACTTGGTGATGGTGACTAGAGAATTCTGTCAATCACTATCTTATCTGGAAGATTAACTCCCACTTGATTCAAGCGATTGTAGTACTCACACAATCTGAGCACATGCTCACTAGTTGAGCGATTCTCCTCCATCTTTTAGCTATAGAACTTGTTGGAGACTTCATATCTCTCAACTAGAGTATTTGCTTGAAATATTAACTTCAACTCCTGGAACATCTCATATGCTCCATGACGTTCAAAACGTCTTTGAAGTCCCGATTCTAAGATGTTAAGCATGGTGCACCAAACTATCAAGTAGTCATCATATTGAGCTAGCCAAACGTTCATAACGTCTGCATTTGCTCCTGCAATAGGTTCGTCACCTAGTGGTGCATCAAGGACATAATTCTTCTGTGCAGCAATGAGGATAAACCTCAGATCACGGATCCAATCCGCATCATTGCTACTAACATCTTTCAACACAATTTTCTCTAGGAACATATCAAAATAAACACAGGGAAGCAACAACGCGAGCTATTGATCTACAACATAATTTGCAAAATACTACCAGGACTAAGTTCATGATAAATTTAAGTTCAATTAATCATATTACTTAATAACTCCCACTTAGATAGACATCCCTCTAATCCTCTAAGTGATTACGTGATCCAAATCAACTAAACCATGTCCGATCATCACGTGGGATGGAGTAGTTTCATTGGTGAACATCGCTATGTTGATCATATCTGCTATATGATTCACGCTCGACCTTTCGGTCTTCGTGTTCCGAGGCCATATCTGTATATGCTTGGCTCGTCAAGTATAACCTGAGTATTCTGCGTGTGCAACTATTTTGCACCCGTTGTATTTGAACGTAGAGCCTATCACACCCGATCATCACGTGGTGTCTCAGCACGAAGAACTTTCGCAACAGTGCATACTCAGGGAGAACACTTCTTGATAATTAGTGAGAGATCATCTTATAATGCTACCGTCAATCAAAGCAAGATAAGATGCATAAAAGATAAACATCACATGCAATCAATATAAGTGATATGATATGGCCACGATCATCTTGTGCTTGTGATCTCCATCTTCGAAGCACCATCATGATCACCATCGTCACCGGCGCGACACCTTGATCTCCATCGTAGCATCGTTGCCGTCTCGCCAATCTTATGCTTCCACGACTATCGCTACCGCTTAGTGATAAAGTAAAGCATTACAGCGCGATTGCATTGCATACAATAAAGCGACAACAATATGGCTCCTGCCAGTTGCCGATAACTCGGTTACAAAACATGATCATCTCATACAATAAAATTTAGCATCATGTCTTGACCATATCACATCACAACATGCCCTGCAAAAACAAGTTAGACGTCCTCTACTTTGTTGTTGCAACTTTTACGTGGCTGCTACGGGCTTAAGCAAGAACCAATCTTACCTACGCATCAAAACCACAACGATAGTTTGTCAAGTTGGTGTTGTTTTAACCTTCGCAAGGACCGGGCGTAGCCACACTCGGTTCAACTAAAGTTGGAGAAACTGTCACCCGCAAGCCACCTATGTGCAAAGCACGTCGGGAGAACCGGTCTCGCGTAAGCGTACGCGTAATGTCGGTCCGGGCCGCTTCGTCCAACAATACCGCCGAACCAAAGTATGACATGCTGGTAAGCAGTATGACTTATATCGCCCACAACTCACTTGTGTTCTACTCGTGCAAATAACATCAACATATAAAACCTAGGCTCGGATGCCACTGTTGGGGAACGTAGTAATTTCAAAAAAATTCCTACGCACACGCAAGATCATGATGATGCATAGCAACGAGAGGGGAGAGTGTGATCTACGTACCCTTGTAGATCACAACGGAAGCGTTTGGTTGATGTAGTCGTACATCTCCACGGCCCGACCGATCAAGCACCGAAACTACAGCACCTCCGAGTTCTAGCACACGTTCAGCTTGATGACGATCCCCGGGCTCCGATCCAGCAAAGCGTCGGGGAGGAGTTCCGTCAGCACGACGGCGTGGTGACGATCTTGATTTTCTACCGTCGTAGGGCTTCGCCTAAGCACCGCTACAATATGACCGAGGTGGAATATGGTGGAGGGGGCACCGCACACGGCTAAGGAACGATCACGAAGATCAACTTGTGTGTCTAGGGGTGCCCCTCTGCCCCCGTATATAAAGGAGCAAGGGGAGGAGGCCGGCCGGCCCCTATAGGCGCACCAGGAGGAGTCCTCCTCCTAGTAGGAGTAGGACTCCTACTACGAGGGGGAAAGAAGTGGGGAGGGAGAGGGAAAGGGGGGCGCCGCCCCCCTCTCCTAGTCCAATTCGGACCAGGGGGGAGGAGGCGCGCGGCCCACCTCTGGCAGCCCCTCTCTCTCCACTAAGGCCCATATGGCCCATTACTTCTCCCGGGGGGGTTCCGGTAACCCTCCGGCTCTCCGGTTTTCTCCGAAATCACCCGGAACACTTCCGGTGTCCGAATATAGCCGTCCAATATATCAATCTTTATGTCTCGACCATTTCGAGATTCCTCGTCATGTCCGTGATCACATCCGGGACTCCGAACTAACTTCGGTACATCAAAACTCATAAACTCATAATATAACTGTCATCGAAACCTTAAGCATGCGGACCCTACGGGTTCGAGAACAATGTAGACATGACCGAGACACGTCTCCAGTCAATAGCCAATAGCGGAACCTGGATGCTCATATTGGCTCCTACATATTCTACGAAGATCTTTATCGGTCAGACCGCATAACAACATACGTTGTTCCCTTTGTCATTGGTATGTTACTTGCCCGAGATTCGATCGTCGGTATCTCAATACCTAGTTCAATCTCGTTACCGACAAGTCTCTTTACTCGTTCCGTAATACATCATCTCGCAACTAACTCATTAGTTTCAATGCTTGCAAGGCTTATGTGATGTGCATTACCGAGAGGGCCCAGAGATACCTCTCCGACAATCGGAGTGACAAATCCTAATCTCGAAATACGCCAACCCAACATGTACCTTTGGAGACACCTGTAGAGCTCCTTTATAATCACCCAATTACGTTGTGACGTTTGGTAGCACACAAAGTGTTCCTCCGACAAACGGGAGTTGCATAATCTCATAGTCATAGGAACATGTATAAGTCATGAAGAAAGCAATAGCAACATACTAAACGATCGGGTGCTAAGCTAATGGAATGGGTCATGTCAATCAAATCATTCTCCTAATGATGTGATCCTGTTAATCAAATAACAACTCTTTTGTTTATGGTTAGGAAACATAACCATCTTCGATTAACGAGCTAGTCAAGTAGAGGCATACTAGTGACACTTTGTTTGTCTATGTATTCACATAAGTATTATGTTTCCAGTTAATACAATTCTAGCATGAATAATAAACATTTATCATGATATAAGGAAATAAATAATAACTTTATTATTGCCTCTAGGGCATATTTCCTTCATAAACACCCCATACACCATCTTCTGCCAATGTGGATACCTCTGCTTTGACTCAATGAGCACCTCACTGATATAATAAATCGGCCGTTGAACTGGATATTTCTTGCCAAGTTCCTTGCACTCTACCACAATAACTACACTAACAGCCCGGGCATTAGCAGCCACGTATAGTAATAATGGCTCTTTATCGATTGGTGCTGCAAGCACGGGCGGTTCGGCTAGCTGCCTCTTCAGACCCTCGAACGCTTTATCAGCCGCCTAGCTCCAGACAAAGTTATCTGTTTTCTTGAGCATCTGATATAAAGGGATGGCCTTCTCTCCAAGGCGACTGATAAACCGGCTTAAGGCTATAATCCGGCCGGCCAGACGTTGAACGTCATTGATACACGCCGGTTTAGCCAAGGATGTAATTGCTGAAATCTTTTCCGGATTGGCCTCAATGCCTCTATTTGACACCAGAAAACCCAAGAGCTTGCCTGTCGGGACACCAAAGACACACTTCTCTGGATTGATCATCATCTTGTAAAACCGGAGTTGTCAAAGGTTTCTCTCAGATCGTCTATCAATGTTTCCTCCTTTCTGGATTTTATCACAATATCATCCACATATGCATGAACATTGCGCCCAATTTGTTTATGAAGGCAATTCTAAACATAGCGCTGATAAGTTGCCTGGGCACTCTTGAGTCCAAAGGGCATGGAGACATAGAAGAAGGCTCCAAAGGGAGTTATGAAGGCTGTCTTCTCCTGGTCCTTAACCGCCATTTTGATCTGATGATAACCAGAGTAAGCATCCAGAAAACACAAACGGTCACAACCTGCCATAGCATCAATTATCTGATCAATGCAAGGGAGAGCAAAGGGGTCTGTAGGGAAAGCCTTGTTTATATCTGTGTAATCCACACACATACACCAAGTGTCGTTTTTCTTGAGAACCAGCACAGGATTAGCCAACCACTCTGGATGAAAGACCTCTACAATAAACCCTGCGGCCAATAAGCGGGCTACCTCTTCACCGATAGCCTTACGCCTTTCTTCATTGAAGCCGCGGAGAAACTGCCGGACCGGTTTAAACTTAGGATCAATGTTGATTGTGTGCTCAGCGAGTTCCCTCCGTACACATCGCATGTCAGAAGGTTTCCATGCAAAGATGTCCCGATTCTCATGGATGAACTCGATGAGCGCGCTTTCCTATTTGGGATCCAGGTTAGCGCTGATGCTGAACTGTTTGGATGAATCGCCAGGAACAAAGTCAACCATCTTAGTATCTGTGGCCGATTTAAACTTCAACGCCGGATCGTGTTCCGTAGTTGGCTTTTTCAAAGAGGTCATATCTGCCGGATCAACTTACTCCTTATAGAATTTCAATTCTTCCGTAGCACAAACCAACTCAACATAAGCCGCATCACCTTCCTCACACTCCAAAGCGATCTTTCTGCTTCCATGTACTGTGATAGTGCCCTTATGACCTAGCATTTTAAGCTGTAGGTAAACATAACATGGCCTCGCCATGAATTTAGCATAAGCCGGCCGTCCAAACAAGGCGTGGTACGGACTTTTGATTTTTACCACCTCAAACGTCAATGTTTCTGACCTTGAATCATAATCATCTCCAAAAGCCACCTCTAGGGCTATCTTGCCAACAGGATATGCAGACTTACCTGGCACCACTCCATGAAAGACGGTATTTGACGGTTTAAGATTCTTATCTGTCAACCCCATACGGCGGAATGTATCATAATATAGAATGTTGATACTACTTCCCCCATCCATGAGCACTATAGTAAACTTGTATCCCCCAACTTGAGGGGCTACCACCAGGGCTAAGTGACCCGGATTGTCAACCCGGGGCGGGTGATCCTCCCTACTCCACAAAATGGGTTGCTCAGGCTAGCGTAAATACTGAGGCACTGCCGGTTCAACAGAGTTTACCGCCCTTTTGTGAAGCTTCTGATCACGCTTACACAAACTAGTAGTGAAAACATGATATTGCCCACTATTTAGCTACTTGGGATTGCTCTGGTAACCCGACTGCTGCTGTTGTTGTTGATTCCCCTAATGGTTGTAGCCTCCCTGGTTGCCTTGGTGCCCTTGATTGATGTGTCTGGTTTGGTTGCCTTGAAACCCTAAACCGGAACCACCACCTCCGTAACCCGATCCGATGAAACCACCTCCTGAACCGCCAGGCGGGCCGTTATCATACTGGAACATATTGGAATTCTTGAAATCCCGCATGATATAACAGTCCTTCCAAAGATGCGATGATGGCTTCTCCTTTGATCCATGCTTTGGACAGGGCTGATTTAACAGGCGCTCCAGATTGGGCCTGAACCTCCACCCCTCTGGGGCTGCTTGCCCTTACGACGCTGGCCATTCTCCTGAGCATTGGTGTTAGCAACAAAGTCCAAGCTATTGTCGGCCTTACACTTACCATTATTCCCATGGCCTGTCGGATTATGCTGCTGACCCTTGGCGCTGCCGTTCTTCTTCCCTTTCCCCGGTTTGTCCTCCTCTGAATCTGGGTCCTTGGTATTATCTGAATCGGCGTACTTAACCAAAGCGGCCATGAGCGTTGACATATCATTGCAGTGACGTTTGAGCCTTCCTAATTTCTGTTTGAGCGGTAGGAAACGGCAATTGCCCTCTAATGTTAACACTGTGGTGTCTGCATTGCTACGATTTGATGAGTGCAAAATCGCTGAGACCCGTTTGGACCAATGGGTCGTGGACTCCCCTTCCTCTTGGACACAAGCAGCCAGATCCACGATTGACATTGGCTTCTTACAAGTATCTTTGGAATTCTGGATAAACCGGTGCTTCAATTCAGCCCATGATCCGACGGAGTTAGTTGGTAAGCTCTTCAACCAAGTACGAGTTGTTCCTTCCAACATCATGGTGAAATATTTAGCACATACTGCCTCATCCACATCTAACATCTCCATTGCCATCTCATAGCTTTCCACCCACGCCTCTGGTTGTAAATCGGCGGTGTAATTTGGTACCTTACGAGGTCCCTTGAAGTCCTTGGGCAGTCTCACATTACACAAAGCGGGGGTGAGACACGGCACCCCTAAGGAACTGAACACCACACCTGGCTCTACTGAAGTGGTAGGGTGAACCAGAGTATGTTGTCGTGCTCTGTGTCGAGCTGCTAACTCGGCCTCCCGACGTGCGCGGCCATGGTCCACAACATCCTGCGCATTAGCACCTCCCCCTGCCGGGTTGTTTCCTCGTGGTGAATTTCGGCGACGCGCAATGCTGGACACAGCCGGTTCGTCCTCAACATGTATGCTATAGCTCCAGCTTGGACAGGGAGTGGAATGAATCCTCTCACGACTGTGTGAATATGCCTGTTGTTGATTTAGCGCTGTTTGAAGGAGATCCCTGGCCCGACGTGCTTCAACCGCAACTGGTGACTCGCCGTCGGTTGGGAGGGCTGCCAGGCGTGAAGTGGCAGCCACAATATTGTCCAACGGGTTGGAATAATGCCCGGGAGGTGTTGGTACATACTGTGGTACAACATTGTTCTGGAGAGGCGGGCCCATCGTGCGCGGTTGAACCGGCGCTCCTGTTCCCGGCGCCTCCTTCCGGTTTAGTATGGGTTGGTTACCAGCTCCGACTCCTGGTGTGTTAAAGAGATTTTGAGGCTCATAAACCGACGGGAGATGTGATCGGTACCTTCTTCTCATGACTTCCTCGGAAGCATTCTGATCCAGCCTAATCCGATAGGCCTGTGCCTCCAATTCAGCCCGTTCTGTAGCCATCCTAGCGTTCTCTGTCACCAGGTCCGCTTTAGCCTGAGCTATCTGATATTTCACCTTTGCAATCTCCGCATTATGCTGATCCTTGGCTGCTGCATCCACCTCTGCGGCCATCAACATTGCCAAAGCGTCGAACAAATCAGACAGGACTTGGGCTGGAGGCGGCACAGAGCTTCCTGCCCCTGCCGGTGTGGCCGTTGTTGAACCGGAGAGTATTGCTGCGGCGGTTGATGAATGAGGCGCTGATTGTGTGCCGACCATGAAGATGGCAGCCCGGTTTGGCAGATCAGGGGGATCCGGAACACTGTTGCCCTCGGATCCTCCATCAATCCGGCCGTCTTGCAACTGATAAAGCGATTCGGTCTCTCCAGAAGACTCATCATCAGAACAGACCACGGTCTCTCCATCGGACACCGGCCCATCCTCGTATCTCGCTCCATGGATGACACCTACGAAAACATGCCTTGTCACGGGCTGAACCGGCGAAGAACTTGCACGACGAGCCGTTTCGATGATGTCGGTGCAGATGTCCGGCTCAGGGGTCGGTTCGCCGATCTTGCCGATGAAGACGTGAATCCCACCGAAGGGGACCCGGTACCCGTACTCGATTGAATCGGCCTCGGGACCCCATCATGCATTGTCGATGTATAGCTTGCCGCGACAACTCTTCGTCATCCGGCCCACAGCGTATCCCTTAAGTCCATCAAAGCTGCCCTTCAAGAACTCAAAACCATCGTGCGATAGCCCCATGGTGGGCGCCAACTGTCGTGGGTTTGTCACGGCATATGTCCTTGGGAAAGGACTTAGTCGTGGAGCCATCGCTACGGGTTAGCTCAAAGGGGTTAAACCGAACAAGGGGACACGGGGAGTTTTATACTAGTTCGGCCCCTTCAAGGAAGGTAAAAGCCTGTGTCTAGTTGTGATTGGTATTGCTAGGGTTTCGAAGGCCAGGGAGCGAATCTGCTTTGTATGGCTCTCGAGTTGTTGTCCCTCCCTAAACCACTACCGGGTCGTCCCTTTATATAAATAGGTTGATGCCCACCGAGCTACAGAGTCCCGAAGCCGGATCATAAATGTGCCCAGTTCGGTCTCTATCCTTCCTATCTTACAATACAAGTTATATGACTAGGTCGGTTTACATTTACAGGCTTTAACCCGCCTTTGGGCCTTGGGCCTTCGTAAAGCGCCATCATCCTTGCATCTTCATGGGCTTCTAATCTTCAAGGAGTTAACCCGGCTACACCTTGCCAGTTTACATCCAATAATAATATCCCCAACACGACCCATATATCTGTTGGGCCATTTGTAGTCGGACCTGAGTTTTGGCCTTTTAGCGACCCATTTAAGTGTTGGGCCAATTCCCGAACCTGTGTGCCTTTCAGCCTATTAACGGACCATAAATGAGTTGGGCCATTTGTAGTCGAACCCGAGTTTTGGCCATTTAATGGCCCATGCCCTTCATGGTCCAATACCAGCCTGGTTTCTCTTTCGGCCTGCTAAAGGCCCTAAACACGGTTGGGCCATTTACAATAGGACCTGACTTTTGGCCTCTTAGCGGCCCATGCTCTTGATGTTCCAGTACAAGCTTGCTGTCTCTTTCGGCCTGCTAAAGGCCCACAGTATAGTTGGGCCATATGTAGCCCGAACTTAGTAACGACATGTTAACGGCCCGTGAAATCAATTGGGCCCACCTGTTGCCCTCTTCGATGTCGGCCTGTTAATGACCCGGGAGTTAAGAGGGCCGACCATTAACTTTCGGCATGGTAATGGCCCATTAACTTAATGGGCCCACTAAAGTTCGTACATGTATTTAGGCCAAATTAGATAATTTGAGCCCATTAAGATGAGCAATTATGCACAGGACCAAAACCGATCAAGAAAAGGTATGGCATATAGGGAAAAACGTTGCACATCCAACATATATTACAGGAAATTACATCCATTGGGCAATCAAAGATTGATGCCAGTGCAAATAAATGAACAGAACCTAATGATCTACAACGTCACAATCTGCAACCTCAGCACAGATGACGCCCATAAGCATGTGGGCAAGTTCTTGCTGCTTTGCTACACAGTCTCTAAAAACATTGATCAATTGTTGTGTCGCGCGACTCTGCACCTCTGATTCCTCCACCATTTCCATCATTCATTCAGCCATTAATTGGTTCACAAACGTACATTTTTTCCGTTGCATTTGAGACAGAGGATACTGAACAAATTCAGATGTCGATTTTGGTAGGCTTGTATTATTGATAGTGGAGAGTGTCTCGACCACTGCATCATAACATAAATTAGGAGGGGAACCAAACAGATTAATCATAAGTTATTCGCATATTACCTGGCCTAGATTTATTGGAAAGAAACAATGGGGTTGCCTTGCTGTTTTCAGAGTTTGTCTTGTTATCTTCAGCATCCTGCACTAAATTAAGACACTAGCATTGCTATCATTGGCCAAGTCAGATAATAGGAAAGCAACATTGGCACAACGAACGTTTGGGAAACTAGCCAACACAAAATTAACACAATATGGCACAGCTATCACCAGCCAGGTAAGGTAATACAAAAGCAACATTGACACAATGAATGAATGGGAAACCAGAGCAGCACTACAATTCAGTAATGTGCATGATATGAGATAGTACACTCATGAAGCTCAGTATGCAAAACTACCAGGAAGTTTTCTTTACAAAAATCAACATTGGCGCTTTAACATTTTTCTACAACTAATTTTAGATAAGACAAAGGTTGGATTCACGCCGATTAAAAAAATACATGCTGATGTAAAAATATAGTGATATACAACAGGTACTTACATCAGCATTGGAGCACAGAGAATTCCCGCAAGATATTTTCCTCGAATGCAATCCCAATGAAGGAAACCTTATTCTCTAAAAGAGAGATGGGTAAGAAACATGTAGAAAATATGATCAGAATGCTATGAAATTTCATGATCCGAGGATACGCACGCGCTTCTTAGAATGGAGTTGACATTCTTTTGCTGGACTGGAGCGGACTAGTTCTTTGGCCACTGGAATCTACTTATTATCATTGGGAGTTGGGTTTCTCTGTGCTGGAGCAGTATCTATGAAAAATGGAGTTGGTTTATTATCTCCTGGCGTTTGGATCTTTTGCAAAGGCTTGGTTTGTAACCCTTCAGGTTCTAACATAGCTGTCTTCCCCTTGCATGCCTTATATAGAAGAATGGTTCTTCAATTATAAAACATGCTACAGTAGAGATGGAATAGGTACTGAAGAATAGAAAGGCATGACATATTGACATGTATTCCCTCCATCCGGAAATAAATGGATGGGTCTAGGCATATTTCAGTTCTAGATACATCCAGTTTTATCCATTGCTGTGACATGTAATCTGGACAGAGGGAGTATGATGTAAGAGCTAGGGATACGACATGACAACACAGTAAAAAAATGAAAACCCACTGCAGAACCAAAGTAATCAAACCCACTGATATGAGATAGTACACTCATGAAGCTCAGGATGCAAAACTACCAGGCAGTTTTCCTTACAAAAATCAACATTGTGGCCTTTAATCATACATTTTGCTACAACTAAATTTAGATCAGATAAAGGTTGGATTCACGCCGATTAACAAAATACATGCTGATGTAAAAATATAGTGATATACAATAGGTACTTACATCTGCATTGGAGTACAGAGAATTCCTACAAGAATCTTTCCTCACAGACGATACCAGTGCAGAAATTCTTCTATCTATTAATCTTATTTTCTAAAAGAGAGATGGGTAACAAACATGTAGAAAATATGATCAGCATGCTATAAAATTTTATGATGCAAGGATACGCACACGCTTCTTAGAATGGAGTTGACATATTTTTGCTGGACTGGAGCGGACTAGTTCTTTGGCCACTGGAATCTGCTTATTATCAGTAGGAGTTGGGTTTCTCTGTGCTAGAGCAGTATCTATAAAAACTGGAGTTGGTTTATTATCTCCTGGTGTTTGGATCTTTTGCAAAGACCTGGTTTGTAACCCTTCAGATTCTAACATAGTCGTCTTCCCCTTGCATGCCTTGTGTAGAAGAATGGTGCTTCAATTATAAAACATGCTACGGCAGAGAGATGGAATAGGTACTGAAGAATAGAAAGGCATGACATATTGACATGTATTCCCTCCATCCGGAAAAAAATGGATGGGTCTAGGCGTATTTCAGTTCTAGATACATCCTTTTTTATCCATTTCGGCAACATGTAATCCGGACGGAGGGAGTATGGTGTAAGAGCTAGGGATACGACAGGACAACACAGTAAAAAAACACTAGTTGAATGTAAAATTGTATGCTAGCAGAATACGTACAGAAAAAACTAAGGCAACATACACGTGTATGATTGGGAAACTAAGATGGCATTGCAACAGAGCACTAGAACATCACTTCAATGTAAAAAACATGGTATGGTAGACAGATGAAGTACATACTGATGAATAACAATGCATAAGATATTCAGAAGCATGATGTCCAAATTAAGTAGATGGCATTGCGATAGAGTAGAATGACAGTACTTGAATTTGAAAACATATTATCATGAATGGAATAGGTACTGAAAAACAGGAAGGCATGACATATTTACATGCATGATCATCATGCTAAGCACATGGCATTGCAATAGAGTAGATACACTCCAGGACATTATATGCATGTTGTACCCATATCACGGGCCAAGTTAGAGCAAGGACCTTGTGGTGTGAAGAGGATTCAACATCTTTCTGCAAGTCTTCTGAAGAACTGCCTTTACATGTTCCATCATATTGGGTATCATTGACATCAAGTTTATTGGCCTTTCATTGCTTGGTTAGGTTCTTGTGGATATATCAATGTGTGCAATTATATCTGACATGCATGAAAGACAACTAGTAGTTAGATTTATGTAATGAGTGCCTGTAGGAGACAACATAAATAGTAGGATTGGGGTTAACTAGCAGCAACAGATCTCATAAACTAAAGGGAGAACACAGATGAAAGCTACAGAATATGTATCGTTTGTACTCGAGATTAACTACATGGCACACAAAAGTATTAAAGAACAACATAGGTAATACAGGATGTGGTATAATACTATAATCACCAGCATGTGGGATAGCATTGGTTGATGGATGATAACTATGGAACAGCGTTACCTAAAGAACAAGTATCTTAGCTAAACTATGGAACAACGTTAACTCCTGAACAAGACCCGTAAGAGATCAGCATCAATATACAATGAAATGTGATAATCTATTTTCCATGCTTAGATGAATAACAAAGACATAAATGTTGCACACAAGTAAGATGAGGGTACAACCTATCTGGCCGCCATCCATAGGAGTGAGCATCATGTGTTGACTTGTCGATGGCCCTGCAGTTGTTGCGGCTGTCCATGTCAGGCACGCGCATTCGATGCAGGGAACTGTTGAGTGGGGGCTATAGCTCCCTTCTGGTGTATGCTTCCCTTGTTGGAGCAGCTGCGGTGAGTCGGAAGACGGTGTGGCTGAAGATGCACATAACGCATAATGTTAAGAATGACACATCTCTTTGATCTGAAGAAATACACTAGGAGATCAATAGCAAGGTACGAGAGTGGTCACATGTCTGTTGACTAAGACTAAATTGGGGTCACATGGTTTTATTTTATTTTGGTACTGTGAGATCTACGCCGGATGGCTTGATGGCCGTCTTGTGCCTCCCGGCTAACACTGATAGGAATCTTCCCCGAAGAGCCAGCGACCAACGGCAGAGCAGCTTGCCTCCGCCGTCCGTGGCCCCGGCCAAAACCCCGCTCCCTGCCCCACTGCACTACCGTGGTTGCGCCGCCCCCGGGCCAATCCACAAAGACTCCCTGTCATCCAGATCCGGCGGCGGCAGTACCTTGAACCCACGCAACTCTAAGAGATCCATCTAAGCGGTGCTTCCTAATGACCCACAAATATAGGGGATCTATCGTAGTCCTTTCGATAAGTAAGAGTGTCGAACCCAACGAGGAGCAGAAGGAAATGATAAGCGGTTTCCAGCAAGGTATTCTCTGCAAGTACTAAAATAAGTGGTAACAGATAGTTTTGTGATTGGATAATTTGTAATGAGCAACAAGTAACAAAAGTAAATAAAGTGCAGCAAGGTGGCCCAATCCTTATTGTAGCAAAGGACAAGCCTGGACAAACTCTTATATAGAGAAAAGCGCTCCCGAGGACACATGGGAATATCGTCAAGCTAGTTTTCATCACGCTCATATGATTCGCGTTCGGTACTTTGATAATCTGATATGTGGGTGGACCGGTGCTTGGGTACTATCCTTACTTGGACAAGCATCCCACTTATGATTAACCTCTATTGCAAGCATCCGCAACTACAACAAAAGTATTAAGGTAAACCTAACCATAGCATGAAACATATGGATCCAAATCAGCCCCTTACGAAGCAACGCATAAACTAGGGTTTAAGCTTCTGTCACTCTAGCGACCCATCATCTACTTATTACTTCCCAATGCCTTCCTCTAGGCCCAAACAATGGTGAAGTGTCATGTAGTCGACATTCACATAACACCACTAGAGGAGAGACAACATACATCTCATCAAAATATCGAACGAATACCAAACTCACATGACTACTAATAGCAAGACTTCTCCCATGTCCTCAGGAACAAACGTAACTACTCACAAAGCATATTCATGTTCATAATCAGAGGGGTATTAATATGCATATAGGATCTGAACATATGATCTTCCACCAAATAAACCAACTAGCATCAACTACAAGGAGTAATTAACACTACTAGCAACCCACAGGTACCAATCCCGGACTTGGAGAAAAGAATTGGATACAAGAGATGAACTAGGGTTTTGAGAGGAGATGGTGTTGGTGAAGATGTTGATGGAGATTGCCCTCTCCCGATGAGAGGAGCGTTGGTGATGATGATGGCGATGATTTCCCCCTCCCGGAGGGAAGTTTCCCCGGCAGAACAGCTCCTCCAGAGCCCTAGATTGGTTCCACCAAGGTTCCGCCTTGTGGCGGCGGAGTTTCGTCCGAGAAGATGGCATATGATTTTTTTTCCCATCAAAACACTTCATATAGCAGAAGATGGTCATCGGAGGGCCACCAGGGGGCCCACGAGGTAGGGGGCGCGCCCAGGGGGTAGGGCGCGCCCCCACCCTCGTGGGCATGGTGTGGCCCCCTGGTGAACTTCTTGCGCTCGGTATTTTTTGTATATTTTGAAAACATCTTCTGTGAATTTTTAGGACTTTTGGAGCTGTGCAGAATAGGTCTCTAATATTTGCTCCTTTTCCAGCCCAGAATCCCAGCTGCCGGCATTCTCCCTCTTTATGGAAACCTTGTAAAATAAGAGAGAATAGGCATAAGTATTGTGACATAATGTGTAATAACAGCCCATAATGCAATAAATATCGATATAAAAGCATGGTGCAAAATGGACGTATCAACTCCCCCAAGCTTAGACCTCGCTTTTCCTCAAGCGAAAGCCGAAATCGAAAAATATGCCCACATGTTTAGAGATAGAGGTGTCGATAAAAATAAAATACGGACATGAGGGCATCATGATCATTCTTAGAACAGCAACTTATATAATTCTTGTCATATAATTTCTTATGCTAGAGTAATAATTCAATCACAATTTCAAGTATGAATCGTAAACTTCATTGAAAACTAACAAACTACAATCTCAGTCATCGGAGCAATTGCAATTTATCATAACATAGGAAAGAGTCAATATAAGAGCTTTTCAGCAAGTCCACATACTCAACTATCATATAGTATTTCACAATTGTTGGCACTCACGTAATACTTATGGGTATGGACTTTTAATCGGACACAGAGAAAGATAGGGGCTTATAGTTTTGCCTCCCAACATTTTACCTCAAGGGTAATGTCAACAATAATAGTTCATGAAAACTCACGTCCAATTAGCCATATATACCAGGATCTTTCTAACATACTGTGCTTGCCAAAGAATAAAATGTAAAAAGGAAGGGTGAAGATCACCATGACTCTTATGCAGGGTAGGAGATAAAAGTAAAATATAGTCCCTTCGCAGAGGGAAGCAGAGGTTGTCATGCGCTTTTATGGTTGGATGCACAAAATTTTAATGCGAAAGAACGTCACTTTATATTGCCACTTGTGATATGGACCTTTATTATGCAGTCTGTCGCTTTTATTTCTTCCATATCACACGATCGTATAAAGCTTATTTTCTCCCACACTAATAAGTCATACATATTTAGAAAGCAGTTTTTATTGCTTTGCACCGATGACAACTTACTTGGAGGATCTTACTCAATCCATAGGTAGGTATGGTGGACTCTCATGGCAAAACTAGTTTAAGGGTATTTGGAAACACAAGTAGTATCTCTACTTGGTGTTATGAATTTGGCTAGCATGAGAGGGAAAGGCAAGCTCAACCATATTAGATGATCCATGACAATATAATTTATTTCAGATGTAAGAAAACATAACCCATTACGTTGTCTTCCTTGTCCAACGTAAACTCTTTAGCATGTCATATTTTAATGAGTGCTCACAATCATAAAAGATGTCCAAGATAGTATATTTATATGTGACGACCTCTCTTTCTTTATTACTTCCTATTAATTGCAACGATGACCAAAACTATGTTTGTCAACTCTCAACAACTTTTATTCATCATACTTTTTCTAGGTGAGCTCATTACTCTCCATGAGATCCATATGATCTCTTTTATTCTTTTTATTCTTTCTCTTTTCTTTTATTCACTTAGGATCATGGCAAAATAATCAAGCCCTTAACTCAACACTAATCTTTATTATATATAGCTCACAGACTCGATTACATAGAAGGATCATAAAGCAAAACTCACAACTAGATCATACTAAGAACTTTTATTCTACTAGATCAAGATATTACCGAAAGGATCGAAATAAGAAAAACGGTAAAGGCAAAAGTGATGGTGATACGATACCGGGGCACTCCCACAAGCTTGGCAGTTGCCAAGGGGAGTGCCCATACCCATGTGATTATGTCTCTCTTTTCAGGGGTGGTGATGTGATGTTCTTGGCAATGATGCCCCTCGGGATACGATTCTCCTCCTCAAGCTTATTGACTTGCTGCTTGAGGTCCATTATTTCCTTTCAGAGTTTTCCTGTAACAGCCAAAGCTCCCTGCATCCAAGGGTGGTGCATAGCTGCGGGAGAACCAGTGACACTCTTTTTCATATTCCCATAAGAAATCTAACATTGGAAGGGATAACCGAGTTTGGAATAGCCGAGCTCTACAGTTCTCCCATTGTGAATCCAGCTCGGAAGCGGGAAGTGACTTCTTGATCCTCCTCCATGGCATCTATCCTCTTCAATTCAGTCTCCATCTCTTCCTCCGTTGTTGGCCCAAAGAGGTCAACATTGTTGTTTGTCATTGATCTCGGTGCCGGATGAGACACCCGGCTCTCCCCAACTGACTCTTGCGAAGACATCTTGCTCTAATCTGCAGCAGCAACAGCTCGAAACACAAACAGAGGATAATTGCGTGATACGGGAGTCAAAACCTCCGGGAGATTATATAATGAATTTTTACCGACCAAAATATGTGTCGTGTAAGAAAACGGAGTCCAAAGAGCGCAGGAGGTGCCCACGAGGTAGGGGGCGCGCCCAGAGGGTAGGGTGCGCCCTCCACCCTCGTGGAGGCCTCATGTTCTTCCCGGACTGCTACTTATTTTTCTATTTTTCTAAATATTCCAAAACGAAGAAATATTGCCTTAAAACTGTTTTGGAGTCAGTTTACTTACCGTACCACATACCTATTCCTCACTACAAGAAATATGTCAACTTGTGACCTTGACTATTGGTCACTGAAAGGTCATTGTTTTTCATTTGTGACCTTTTTGTGACCAAAAACAGAAGGTCAAAAGCTGGTGGTCGTAAACTGAAATTAACGACCTTCTCTGTGAGAAGGTCGTAGACGTTTACGACCAAAATATGTCTATTGTTTTGTTTTAGTCACTAGCAGCCTCCCCAGACCACGTAGGCATCCAGCGTAGCAACATACTCTCTCTTATGCAACATGCTCCAGCTGCCACAACTTGCCATCCTACAATGAGAGAGATATAACATTAGTGGAGCAAACTGTTGTCCAGGCACATTAGTTTTATGAGAAAACTGATCGATGAAGCAAGACCAGAACACATTCTGCACAACTTTTGATAACACAATCTGGATTAAACAACAGATTATGCTTAGCTAACTTAGAAATAAGTACTGCCTATGATGCATGTCTATCTATGTGCATTGCATTTTACTTTGTTCAAAAGTAGAAGCTACATGTCCATTTTTCCAGGTTTGAAGCTACAAATCTAAAAGATAAAGTATAAGTTAACTGAATTGTGTTTTTAGATAATAACTGAATAGTGTGCAGTAGAATGAATGTTTCATAATAAACAACTAGTGTTTGTGATGAAAACTTGACGTTACAATAAAACCACTGGCAAGGCTTTTTTGAGCCTAAATAAAGGATACTGCCTATTGAATTCTACAACAAACAGGTCAACTTCTGCAGTTCTAGAATTTCCATGAAATATGTTCTAGTATGCCTGAATATTCATCAACTCTTGTCATCGTATGAAAATAAAACCAGTGAACAGCACACCATATTTGGATGCTATCTATACTAGTATGGAATGATGCCAGGTAAGACGATCTCAGCGAGGTGCACAGTTGTTTAGAAAGGAAAGCAGATTTGACTGGAGTACCAATTTTCAGAGTTTGCATAGCACCATGAACAGGCAGCTGTAAATTACTAAATGTTGCCACACTAGAATGTTATCCAGAAGGAATGATATGAGGCAGGCGGCGTCCATTACCGACGATCTCGCCAAGGTGCATGGAGATGGAGTTGAGCTGGGCCAGAGGTCTTCCAGGCATATGTTGTTCACCTGATCACCACCTCCCTGCATGCCACACACACACACACTGCAAGTTAGATTACATATAGACAGATTGTGTTTCTAATGCATACATACCACTAACAGAGACCGTGGTGTTCTAGGATGATGCATAGTCCATCTAACTAATCAATATCATATATGATGCAGAGTCCTCCAGATGATGGAATACCTTTCAAAGTGAGGCATCCTTAGAATACTAGGTTGTTCTGATGCTATATAAAATAGAGTAAAAAAACTAAGGTAATCATCCTAATCGAGGTAGCCGGGAAAAAGACATGTGAGCAGGGCATGTATGCACATTTTGAAAAGAATGAACAGAGCCAACTAAAATCTGTGAGCATTAAAACTTGTGGGAAATTTGGTCGATCACATGATGTGATCAGGGCCTTTATGCACATTTTTCTCTACCAGTAGTCCAGTACCATTAGAAAGACAACAGATCGGCAGTATCATTTAAAAAACTTTGTTGTAAGGTTGCTGTTAGCTTTCTGCTCTGATTCAAGTTAACTTGGCACCTGTAAGATTTTTAAACACGTATTGTGGCTTCACACTAACTTGGGAGTAAACCATGAGGTCTGAAAGATTCAGAGTTAACAATTAACTCTGATTCAAATTCAGAATTCAGATTAGAAAATTTACATCATGATTTCTGTTTACATGCATGCATGATTCATTCAATTTTTTGAAGTATAAGCGAAGATCCAGCATGTCTTAAGCAAGAGGAAGCATGTCTTAAGGAAGAAGAAACAAAACAAAACAGAAGAGATACCACATGGTTACTTGCTCACTCCATCGACCTCATCCGTTTATCTTTCATTTCTATGATGAAAGTAGACTTGGGGTTATATGGTTTGAAACTCTGAATCAAGTGGCCAACAAGTGGCTGCTAGGTGAGCCAGTCAGTAATCGTGGCCGAGTCATTGATACTCATGTCAGTCGATCTATGAAATCCTACAGCATTCACACTACGCGTCAACATCCACTATGTTGAGCAGTTCACATTATCTTTGCACCTCGTGGCCAAATATCACATTGAGAGGTCCAATCTTTGCACCTCGTGGCCAAATATCAACAGCGCATGATACACATTATCTCCCTAAACTCTAAAGTTGTGCTAAAACTGGACGTATAAACTGAAATAGAGTCCATTGATTAGTGATTATTGTATGGAAGTTCCTGTCTAAGCCCTGCATAGCCACATAGGCATAACACCAAACATCTGAGTTGCTCACAGTCAACCAATGCTAAGTATTGACTTAACCCACAGCATTCCGCACATACTGATAACAAGATCCAATTCTGTTACAGGTTGAAGGTATATATATTACATACCAGAGATGGCTGTCGCCCCGTCATTTGCGACTGGGTCGGCGTCGGGACGGCGTGGTGCTGCGGCGCCCGGAGGCCTTCGGACCACCACAACTAGCCTCTACTTGTGCTCTGTGTAATGTAATCGTCAGTTGCGATAGATGTATGTACATCGTTGTTGACAACAAGTTTTGCACCGAACATTTAATAAAGGAAAAAACAATCTAATCTGAATGAGATGCACATTATAATATCATCACATCAATTAGCGCAGGAATAACCCCCATGACAAGGAAGGATAAATAAACTAACCCAACCCACCTCCTCTACTTTTTTAGCCTGGGCCAAGCAAAGACTCAAACTCAACTAACGTAGGCCATCTAATCAAATCGAACCACACGAGGCTTCTTGAATCAAAACAAATAAATGAAAAGACCCACCAATACAGGAGATGCTAGATGGTAGTAGTAGGTGGTAGGAGCAAATCTGGAATAGAGCACGGGCTTCTTGAATTAGAATAATGAGAACTTTGCGCGACCAAATCCGAGGGAGCATTAACAAATGACTGGGAGCACTTAACAAAGAGACAACCTAGGGGGGTCGACTACAACTGAATCTCTCGACCCCAGTAATCAAGCTGAGCAATTCGCACGGGCGAATTGCTTCAAAAGCGTGCGTGTGGATTGCAGAAGAAATACTCTGCCGAGGTAGGAGAACGTACGGGCGTGGTGGTGGTAGAAGCACGAGGGGAGGGAGTCAAAGCCGCGGCGGATGGGGAGGCGGAGATCCGGCGGGACGGGGACGCCGGCGATGAGGTACTTGTAGATGAGCGCCTGCTGCTCCAGCTCCAAGTACTGTGCCGCCGTGAAGGTCGCCGGCCTCGCCGCCCACCTCGTGCCCCTCATCGTGTGCTGCTGCTGCTGCTGGGGAGGGCGCTGATGATATAAATTACAGAGGAAAATAGAACATCTTGTTCGGTGGTAAGGCAGTAAACAAGGTGGGGAAGGCAGAGGAGGGAGCAGGGGAACGACCTTCTGTGGCGCGTCGTCGTGGTCGGGATGGACGACACCGTCATGGTCGAGCTTGAGGTCATACTCGGCGATCTCCTCTTCAAGCTCGTCAGGCCCGGGGGTGGGGTCGCGCATGTCCTGGTCATCCTCCTCCTCCTCCTTGTCATCGTCATCGATGTCGCCTGCCGGTTCAAATCCAACCCAAAAAAGGGGATCAGACAAGGAATTAGAGAGAGGATCGGGGCCGGGGAAGGGGAAGGGGAAGTCGAGTGGGAGAAGGGGTTACCTTGAGGACGTCGGCCATGGTGTGCCTGGGAGAGCACGGATCAAGATCGACAACGGCGCGGATCCGAAAGGCCCTCTGTGGCCGTGGCAGATCTGGCCGCGGACTGACCTCGTTGGCTTGATCTGGCGCCATGGGAGAGATGAAGAGGTACGGCTCCATCTTGTCAGTGGTCGGAGAGCGGCGCTAAGAA
>NC_041390.1:600268546-600281666 GCF_002162155.2 Triticum dicoccoides | reverse complement strand
GCGGCAGGATCGGCATCCGTAGGGGGCGGTGGCGGCGGCAGTCCAATGGGGGGAGAGGGGAGAGGGGTTAGGGTTTGGGATTCGGGTCATGGGCGAGGAGTGGTGTGCGGGGGAGAGGGGGAGGGGGAGGAGTGGTGTGCGGTGGGTGAGTGGTGGCATTCAGCCACTGACAGGTGGGCCCGCAAGGAATTGGGCCCACATGTCAGTGTCATTAACGGCATGTGGTGTAGGTGAAGGAAGCTGCTTCCGGCTGGGTGTGGGTGGGGAGAGGGTGAGGGGTGTGGGCCGTTGGATCTGGCAGTATCCGACGGTCTCTAATGCTTGATCCGCGTGACATGTCCGTAGACCAATCAAAACGAAGTGCAGGCTTTGATGACGTTATGACCATCTAAAATGGTCGTAATTAATTTTCCATTTTTTGAATGCCCAAAATGAGTCTTTTTTATGAAGGATCTACCATATATTTGTTACAAAATTGGATCAAAACAATTTTATAAAATATTAGAACATATTTAATGCACAATTGACCAAATAGTTGGGTGTCAAAAGTTTCGAACCACCTCTGGTGAAAAACATAAATTTCCGCCAATTCAACTCGAAGCAGGTCAAATTTGAATTGCAAATGCCTCATAGTTTGCTCTTTATTTTTTCCAAAAATTATTTCTAGGTACATAAGTATCTATTTAATCAGAGAAATATCAAAAGTTTTCCAAGATTCAACCACTAGCTAGGAACGGTCAAGCCCACGGTTTTGACCGCATTTTGAAACGGGCATAAAAAATTCAAAAAAAATCAAAAAATTGGAAAACCTTCGCATTATGTCATTATATGTGACCAAGTTACCAGGAAAAATAATAAACTTGTAATACGAAAATTATTTTAAACAAATGTTCTCGGAAATGAGCTATCATGCGCGAAGATTCATGGCTTTCAAGCCAAATGATCAATCTTATGGCCATATTCATGGCATAGTTTGTTCAAATGATCTCATATTGTGCACAAGGGTGCATATTGGAATTTCAAACAATGTTGCCTAAGGGACTTTTTATTTTCTTTGCACGGAAAATTCATTTTCCATTTTCTGAGTGCCCGAATTGAGTTCTTTTTGTGAAGGACCTACCATATATTTGTTGCAAAATTGGAGAAAATCATTTTTCTAAAATACTAGGCCATATTTGATTCACAATTTACCAAATGGTTGGGTGTCAAAAGCCTTGATCCACCTCTGGTGAAAAAGACAAATTCCCGCCGATTCAGCAGGAAGCTGGTCAAATTTGAATTGCATCTGCCTCATAGTTTGCTCTTTATTTTTTCAAAAAATCATTTCTAGATACATAAGTATCTATTTAATCATAGAAACATCAAAACTTTTCCAAGATTCAACCACTAGCTAGGAACGGTAAAACCCGCCGTTTTGATCGAAATTCGAAACGGGCATAAAAAATAAAAAATTAGAAAACCTTCGCATTGTGTCATTATATGTGACCAAGTTTCCGGGAAAAATAACAAACTTGTAATACGGCAATTATTTTAAAAAGTGTTCTCAGAAATGAGCTATCATGCGTGAAGATTCATGGCTTTCAAGCCAAATGATCTATCTTATGGCCACATTCATGGCATAGTTTGTTCAAATGATCTCATATTGTGCACAAGGGTGCATATTGGAATTCCAACCAATGTTTCCTAAGGGACTTCTTATTTTCTTTGTGCCGAAAATTCATTTTCTATTTTCCGAGTGCCCGAATTGAGTTCTTTTTGTGAAGGACCTATCATATATTTGTTGCAAAATTGGCCCAAATAATTTTTCTAAAATACTAGGCCATATTTGATTCACAATTTACCAAATGGTTGGGTGTCAAAAGCTTTGATCCACCTCTGATGAAAAAGACAAATTCTCGCCGATTCAGCAGGAAGCGGGTCAAATTTGAACTGCATCTGCCTCATAGGTTGCTCTTTATTTTTTCAAAAAATCATTTCTAGATACATAAGTATCTATTTAATCAAAGAAACATCAAAAGTTTTCCAAGATTCAACCGCTAGCTAGGAACGGTCAAACCCGCCATTTTGATCGAAATTCGAAACATGCATAAAAAATTCAAAAAAATCAAAAAATTGGAAAACCTTCGCATTGTGTCATTATATGTGACCAAGTTTTCGGGAAAAATAACAAACTTGTAATACGTCAATTATTTTAAAAAAGTGTTCTCAGAAATGAGCTATCATGCGGGTCAATTTTGAACTGCATCTACCTTATTGTTTGCTCTTTATTTTTTCCAAAAATCATTTCTAGTTACATAAGTATCTATTTAATCATAAATACATGGTTTGGTGGCGATACGTCGAGGTTTGGATGTGGCCCAGGGCCCCAACTCCAAAGTGCGTAAACTTGCATGCCCGCCGCGTGGTCACCGTGTGACCTTGGCATTGACATGCGTTCTGGGAGGCCTTGGCATGTTTAGTGGGTTGGGCACTCCCCAGGTAGGTGCTAGGAAGAAAATTACAACAGAAGAATCTCACGAGGAGACTGACCTATGCTCAAAGATGAATTAGCAGCCAAGTGTTTGATTAGCAGTACGGGAAATGCACATGGCCAATGGGCGTGAGTTTTGGCTGAGGATGATAATCTACTAAGGAGAATGTCTTCACAAATTTTTAGCTCAAAAGGAGGATCCTAGGTGGTACTTGCTTTGCAAAGTACCATGCTGGACAAAAATATGAATGTTGAAGCTGGGCTCAAAATAATGAATGGATTGAGCTGAAATTTGGTGGAGGATGGTTATTTGGGCATAGGAAAGCATTGTAGAAAATTGATACCATTTGGACATGCCAAAGTAGTACTTCCTTCACAATGCTCTTCTACGGACAGAAACTTGGGAAAACTAGTGAGAGAGATTGGATGAATGAAATGAGCTCAAAATTGGTGTAGGTAAGTTACATAGGTTTGGTCATGCGCTGGTAAATTTTCAGATCATTTGGGTAAACCTAGCTAGTACTTACTTCACAAAGCTTCTCTCGAGGTAGAAACTTTGGAAATTTCCTGAGAAAGATTTACTAGGAAAATTGAGCTGAATATTATCATGTGGCAATTATTTGGGTATGGAAGAGTGCCCAAAAAGTTTGAGGGTAATAGGAGGGGTCTAGATAACACTTGCTTTGCAACGTGCCAATTTGGCCATAAAATATAAATTGAACCTGGGCTCACATAGATAATTTGACTGAGCTGTAATTTGGAGGAGGGTGATAATTTGGGCATATGAAGGAACTGTATAAATTTCATGTCGTTTCGATATATAAAAAAGGTACTTCCTTCACAATGCTTCTAGGTGGACAAAAACTTTGGAAATTTGCCGAGGAAGATTTGCTAGACAAATGGAGCTTAATTTTGTCATGCGGTAATGATTTGGATAGGAAAGAGTGCCCAAAAATTCCGAGGGCAATCAAGAATATATAAATAGCACTTCCTTCATAAAGTGTTGTTGTGAACAGAATAGGAAAATGAATATTGTTGAATTAGTTTTGAACTACGCAAGGAAGGATTTTTACATATTTGATGAAGATATGACCCAAAGAATTTATGAGATTTTTTTGGGAATTTTGGGAATGACAGAAATATAGGTTGCTTCACAACCTAGGGCAAAAATTGACACATGGACATGACACATAGGCAAAACTGATGAGGTGGCGCCAAGTCATACCAATCCACCACAATTTACAAGGTTACGACCATCTATATTGGTCATGATCAGCTAGAAATAAGGCAGCGGACTAGTGCTGTCTGCTTTATGACCATTTCGTGTAAGGAAATTACGGCCTTTTTGATCAAAATGGTCGCAATGGTTTAGGGTTTGGAGCCCCCCAAACAGCTTTTGACCAATTGGTCTCAAATGGTCATAGATCTATGACCAATTCTTCCAGGGTCACTGAAAGAAGGTCACTAGTTGACATATTTCTTGTAGTGCCTTTTCGAAGTCTGGAATGTTCCGGAAAGTGTCCCTTATGTATTCCTCCGGGGTTACGGTTTCAATAACATTGGTTTCAACATTTATGGGATTACCTGAGATATAATGTTTGATCCTTTGACCATTCACCACCTTCGGATTTGTACCTTCGAAGTTGTTGATTTTTATGGCACCGGAACGATAGACCTCCTCGATAACGTAAGGACCTTCCCATTTAGAGAGAAGTTTTCCTGCAAAAAATCTTAAATGAGAGTTGTATAGCAATACATAATCACCTACATTAAACTCACGCTTTTGTATTCTTTTGTCATGCCATCTTTTAACTTTTTCTTTAAACAACTTGGCATTTTCATAGGCTTGGGTTCTCCATTCATCGAGTGAGCTAATATCAAATAACTTCTTCTCACCGGCAAGTTTAAAATCATAATTGAGCTCTTTTATAGCCCAATATGCCTTGTGTTCTAGTTCGAGAGGTAAGTGACATGCTTTTACATAAACCATTTTATACGGAGACATACCCATAGGATTTTTATATGCAGTTCTATAGGCCCATAATGCATCATCAAGTTTCTTGGACCAATTCTTTCTAGACCTATTGACAGTCTTTTGCAAAATTAATTTGAGCTCTCTATTACTCAATTCTACTTTGACCACTAGACTGAGGGTGATAAGGAGATGCAATTCTATGATCAACATCATATTTAGCAAGCATTTTACGGAAAGCACCATGAATAAAATGTGAACCACCATCAGTCATTAAATATCTAGGGACTCCAAATCTTGGAAAAATAACTTCTTTAAGCATCTTAATAGAGGTGTTATGATCAGCACTACTAGTTGGAATAGCTTCTACCCACTTAGTAACGTAATCAACAGCAACTAAAATATGTGTATAACCATTAGAGGCAGGAAAAGGTCCCATATAGTCAAAGCCCCAAACATCAAATGGTTCAATAACGAGTGAATAATTCATAGGCATTTATTGATGTCTACTAATATTACCAATTCTTTGACATTCATCACAAGATAAGACAAATTTACGGGCATCTTTGAAGAGAGTAGGCCAATAAAAACCGGATTGCAATACCTTATGTGCAGTTCTATCTCCAGCATGGTGTCCCCCATAAGTTTCGGAGTGATACTTGCGTGGGATCTGTTCCTGTTCATGCTCAGGTACACAACGTCTAATAACACCATCTACTCCTTCTTTATAAAGATGTGGGTCATCACAAAAGTAATGCCTCAAATCATAGAAGAACTTTTTCTTTTGCTGGTATGTGAAACTAGGTGGTATAAACTTAGCAACAATGTAATTAGCATAGTTAGCATACCATGGAGCAGTATGAGAAGCATTTATGACATTTAATTGCTCATCAGGAAAGCTATCATCAATAGGTAGTGGGACATCAAGCACATTTTCTAACCTAGACAAGTTGTCTGCAACGGGGTTCTCAGCTCCCTTTCTATCAACAATATGTAAATCAAATTCTTGTAGCAAGAGAACCCATCTTATAAGTCTAGGTTTAGCATCTTTCTTTTCCATAAGATATTTAATAGCGGCATGATCAGTGTGAATAGTTACTTTAGAATCAACAATATAAGGTCTAAACTTATCACAAGCAAATACAACTGCTAAGAATTCTTTTTCAGTAGTAGCATAATTTCTTTGAGCATTGTCTAGGGTTTTACTAGCATATTGAATAACGTTTAATTTCTTATCAACTCTTTGTTGGGGAACGTTGCAGAAAACAAAAAATTTCCTACGGTTTCACCAAGATTTATCTAGGAGTTCATCTAGCAACGAGTGATCGGATTGCATCTACATACCTTTGTAGATCACGCGCGGAAGCATTCAAAGAACGGGGATGAGGAAGTCGTACTCGACGTGATCCAAATCACCGGAGATCCTAGCGCCGAACGGACGGCACCTCCGCGTTCAACACACGTGCGGTCAGCATGACGTCTCCTCCTTCTTGATCCAGAAAGGGGGAAGGAGAGGTTGAGGAAGATGGCTCCAGCAGCAGCACGAAGGCGTGGTGGTGGTGGAGCTGCAGTACTCCGTCAGGGCTTCGCCAAGCTCTATGGAGGAGGAGGAGGTGTTGAAGAGGGAGAGGGAGGCACCAAAGGCCTGGGGTGAGAGGCCCTCCTCCCCCCCCACTATATATAGGGAGCCTGGGGGGGCTCCGGCCCTAGGAGATGCAATCTCCTAGGGGGCGGCGGCCAAGGGGTGGGGGGCTTGCCCCCCAAGCAAGGGGGCGCCCCCCTTTAGGGTTTCCCCTACCCTAGGCGCATGGGCCCTAGGGGAAAGTGGCGCCCAGCCCACTTTTGGCTGGATCCCTTCCCACTTTAGCCCATGGGGCCCTCCAGGATAGGTGGCCCCACCCGGTGGACCCCCGGGACCCTTCCGGTGGTCCCGGTACAATACCGGTGACCCCGAAACTTGTCCCGATGGCCGAAATAGCACTTCCTATATATAATTCTTTACCTCCGGACCATTCCGAAACTCCTCGTGACGTCCGGGATCTCATCCGGGACTCCGAACAACTTTTGGGTTACTGCATATACATATCCCTACAACCCTAGCGTCACCGAACCTTAAGTGTGCAGACCCTACGGGTTCGGGAGACATGTAGACATGACCGAGATTGCTCTCCGGTCAATAACCAACAGCGGGATCTGGATACCCATGTTGGCTCCCACATGCTCCTCGATGATCTCATCAGATGAACCACGATGTCGAGGATTCAAGCAACCCCGTATACAATTCCCTTCGTCAATCGGTATGTTACTTGCCCGAGATTTGATCGTCGGTATCCCAATACCTCGTTCAATCTCGTTACCGGCAAGTCACTTTACTCGTACCGTAATGCATGATCCCGTGACCAGACACTTGGTCACTTTGAGCTCATTATGATGATGCATTACCGAGTGGGCCCAGTGATACCTCTCCGTCATACGGAGTGACAAATCCCAGTCTTGATCCGTGTCAACCCAACAGACACTTTCAGAGATACCCATAGTATACCTTTATAGTCACCCAGTTACGTTGTGACGTTTGGTACACCCAAAGCACTCCTACGGTATCCGGGAGTTACACGATCTCATGGTCTAAGGAAAAGATACTTGACATTGGAAAACTCTAGCAAATGAACTATACGATCTTGTGCTATGTTTAGGATTGGGTGTTGTCCATCACATCATTCTCCTAATGATGTGATCTCATTATCAATGACATCCAATGTCCATAGTCAGGAAACCATGACTATCTGTTGATCAACGAGCTAGTCAACTAGAGGCTTACTAGGGACATGTTGGTGTCTAAGTATTCACACATGTATTACGATTTCCAGATAACACAATTATAGCATGAATAAAAGACAATTATCATGAACAAGGAAATATAATAATAATCCTTTTATTATTGCCTCTAGGGCATATTTCCAATAGTCTCCCACTTGCACTAGAGTCAATAATCTAGTTACATTGTGATGAATCGAACACCCATGGAATTCTGGTGTTGATCATGTTTTGCTCTAGGGAGAGGTTTAGTCAATGGATCTGCTACATTCAGGTCCGTATGTACTTTACAAATATCTATGTCTCCATCTTGAACATTTTCACGAATGGAGTTGAAGCGACGCTTGATGTGCCTTGTCTTCTTGTGAAACCTGGGCTCCTTGGCAAGAGCAATAGCTCCAGTGTTGTCACAGAAGAGCTTGATCGGCCCCAATGCATTGGGTATGACTCCTAGGTCGGTGATGAACTCCTTCACCCAAATTGCTTCATGCGCTGCCTCCGAGGCTGCCATGTACTCCGCTTCACATGTAGATCCCGCCACGATGCTCTGCTTGCAACTGCACCAGCTTACTGCCCCACCATTCAAAATATACACGTATCCGGTTTGTGACTTAAAGTCATCCAGATCTGTGTCGAAGCTAGCGTCGACGTAACCTTTTATGACGAGCTCTCCGTCACCTCCATAAACGAGAAACATTTCCTTAGTCCTTTTCAGGTACTTCAGGATATTCTTGACCGCTGTCCAGTGTTCCTTGCCAGGATTACTTTGGTACCTTCCTACCAAACTCACGGCAAGGTTTACATCAGGTCTGGTACACAACATGGCATACATAATAGAACCTATGGCCGAGGCATAGGGGATGACACTCATCTCTTCTATATCTTCTGCCGTGGTCGGACATTGAGCTGAGCTCAATTTCACACCTTGCAACATAGGCAAGAACCCCTTCTTAGACTGATCCATATTGAACTTCTTCAATATCTTATCAAGGTATGTGCTTTGTGAAAGACCTATGAGGCGTCTTGATCTATCTCTGTAGATCTTGATGCCTAATATATAAGCAGCTTCTCCAAGGTCCTTCATTGAAAAACTCTTATTCAAGTAGGCCTTAATGCTGTCCAAAAGCTCTATATCCTTTCCCATCAAAAGTATGTCATCTACATATAATATGAGAAATGCTACAGAGCTCCCACTCACTTTCTTGTAAACGCATGCTTCTCCATAAGTCTGCATAAACCCAAACGCTTTGATCATCTCATCAAAGCGAATGTTCCAACTCCGAGATGCTTGCACCAGCCCATAAATCGAGCGTTGGAGCTTGCACACCTTGTCAGCATACTTAGGATCGACAAAACCTTCCGGCTGCATCATATACAATTCTTCCTTAAGGAAACCACTAAGGAATACCGTTTTGACGTCCATTTGCCATATTTCATAATCATAGAATGCGGCAATTGCTAACATGATTCGAACGGACTTCAGCTTCGCTACCGGTGAGAAAGTCTCATCGTAGTCAACCCCTTGAACTTGTCGATAACCCTTAGCAACAAGCCGAGCTTTATAGATGGTCACATTACCATCCGCGTCTGTCTTCTTCTTAAAGATCCATTTATTTTCTATGGCTCGCCGCTCTACGGGCAAGTCAGTCAAAGTCCATACTTCATTTTCATACATGGATCCTATCTCGGATTTCATGGCTTCCGGCCATTTGTCGGAATCCGGGCCCGCCATTGCTTCTTCATCGTTCGAAGGTTCACCGTTGTCTAACAACATGATTTCCAAGACAGGGTTGCCGTACCAATCTGGTGCGGAACGTGTCCTTGTGGACCTTCGAATTTCAGTAGGAGCTTGATCAGAAGTATCTTGATCATCATCATTAACTTCCTCTCTAGTCGGTGTAGGCACCTTAGGAACATTTTCTTGAGTTGCGCCATTTTTCGGCTCAAGAGGTAATACTTCATCAAGTTCTACTTTCCTCCCACTTACTTCTTTCGAGAGAAACTCCTTCTCTAGAAAGGATCCATTCTTGGCAACAAAGATCTTGCCTTCGGATCTGAGGTAGAAGGTATACCCAATAGTTTCTTTAGGGTATCCTATGAAGACGCATTTTTCCGACTTGGGTTCGAGCTTTTCAGGTTGAAGTTTCTTGACATAAGCATCGCATCCCCAAACTTTTAGAAACGACAGCTTAGGTTTCTTCCCAAACCATAATTCATACGGTGTCGTCTCAATGGATTTCGACGGAGCCCTATTTAAAGTAAATGCAGCAGTCTCTAAAGCATAGCCCCAAAGAGATAGCGGTAAATCGGTAAGAGACATCATAGATCGCACCATATCTAATAGAGTGCGATTACGATGTTTGGACACACCATTACGCTGAGGTGTTCCAGGCGGCGTGAGTTGTGAAACTATTCCACATTTTCTTAAGTGTGTGCCAAACTCATGACTCAAGTATTCTCCTCCACGATCTGATCGCAGGAACTTGATTTTCCTGTCACGTTGATTCTCAACCTCACTCTGAAATTCCTTGAACTTTTCAAAGGTCTCAGACTTGTGTTTCATTAAGTAGACATACCCATATCTACTCAAGTCATCAGTGAGGGTGAGAACATAATGATAGCCACCGCGAGCCTCAACACTCATTGGACCGCACACATCAGTATGTATGATTTCCAATAAGTTGGTTGCTCCCTCCATTGTTCCTGAGAACGGAGTCTTGGTCATTTTACCCATGAGGCATGGTTCGCACGTGTCAAATGATTCGTAATCAAGAGACTCTAAAAGTCCATCAGCATGGAGCTTCTTCATGCGTTTGACACCTATGTGACCAAGGCGGCAGTGCCACAAGTATGTGGGACTATCATTATCAATCTTACATCTTTTGGTACTCACACTATGAACATGTGTAGCATTACGCTCGAGATTCATTAAGAATAAAGCATTCACCATCGGAGCATGACCATAAAACATATCTCCCATATAAATAGAACAACCATTATTCTCGGATTTAAATGAGTAGCCATCTCGAATTAAACGAGATCCTGATACAATGTTCATGCTCAAAGCTGGCACTAAATAACAATTATTAAGGTTTAAAACTAATCCCGAAGGTAAATGTAGAGGTAGCGTGCCGACGCCGATCACATCGACCTTGGAACCATTCCCGACGCGCATCGTCACCTTGTCCTTCGCCAGTCTCCGCTTATTCCGCAGCTCCTGTTTTGAGTTACAAATGTGAGCAACCGCACCGGTATCAAATACCCAGGAGCTACTACGAGTACTGGTAAGGTACACATCAATTACATGTATATCACATATACCTTTTGTGATGCCGGCCTTCTTGTCCGCTAAGTATTTGGGGCAGTTGCGCTTCCAGTGACCACTTCCCTTGCGATAAAAGCACTCAGTCTCGGGCTTGGGTCCATTCTTTGGCTTCTTCCTGGCAGCTTGCTTGCCGGGCGCGGCAACTCCCTTGTCGTCCTTCTTGAAGGCTTTCTTACCCTTGCCCTTCTTGAACTTAGTGGTTTTATTCACCGTCAACACTTGATGTTCCTTTTTGACTTCTACCTCTGCTGATTTCAGCATTGCAAATACTTCAGGAATGGTCTTTTCCATCCCCTGCATATTGAAGTTCATCACAAAGCTCTTGTAGCTCGGTGGAAGTGACTGAAGGATTCTGTCAATGACCGCGTCATCCGAGAGATTAACTCCCAGCTGAGTCAAGCGGTTATGCAACCCAGACATAGTGAGTATGTGCTCACTGACAGAACTGTTTTCCTCCATCTTACAGCTGAAGAACTTGTCGGAGACTTGATATCTCTCGACCCGGGCATGAGCTTGGAAAACCATTTTCAGCTCTTCGAACAACTCATATGCTCCGTGTCTCTCAAAACGCTTTTGGAGCCCCGGCTCTAAGCTGTAAAGCACGCCGCACTAAAGGAGGGAGTAGTCATCGGTACGTGCCTACCAAGCGTTCATAACGTCTTGTTCTGCAGGGAGAACAGGTGCGTCACCTAGCGGTGCTTGTAGGACATAATCTTTCTTGGCATCTAGGAGGATGATCCTTAGGTTCCGGACCCAGTCCGTGTAGTTGCTGCCATCGTCTTTCAGCTTGGTTTTCTCAAGGAACGCGTTGAAGTTGAGGACTACGTTGGCCATTTGATCTACAAGACATATTGTAAAAAAATTAGACTAAGTTCATGATAATTAAGTTCATCTAATCAAATTATTCAATGAACTCCCACTTAGATAGACATCCCTCCAGTAATCTAAGTATAACATGATCCGAGTTAACTAGGCCGTGTCCGATCATCACGTGAGACGGACTAGTCAACATCGGTGAACATCTTCATGTTGATCGTATCTTCTATACGACTCATGCTCGACCTTTCGGTCTTCTGTATTCCAAGGCCATGTTTGTACATGCTAGGCTCGTCAAGTCAACCTAAGTGTTTGCATGTGTAAATCTGTCTTACACCCGTTGTATGTGAACGTTGGAATCTAACACCCGATCATCACGTGGTGCTTCAAAACAACGAACTGTCGCAATGGTGCACAGTTAGGGGGAACACTTTCTTGAAATTATTATGAGGGATCATCTTATTTACTACCATCTTTCTAAGTAAACAAGATGCAGAAACATGATAAACATCACATGTAATCAAATAATAATAGTGACATGATATGGCCAATATCACATAGCGCCTTTGATCTCCATCTTGGGGCTCCATGATCATCTTGTCACCAGCATGACACCATGATCTCCATCATCATGATCTCCATCATCGTGTCTCCATGAAGTTGCTCGCCAACTATTACTTCTACTACTATGTCTAACACGTTTAGCAATAAAGTAAAGTAATTTACATGGCGTTTCTCAATGACACGCAGGTCATACAAAAAATAAAGACAACTCCTATGGCTCCTTCCTGTTGTCATACTCATCGACATGCAAGTCGTGATTCCTATTACAATAGCATGAACATCTCATACATCACATATATATCATTCATCACAACTTTGGCCATATCATATCACAAAGCACTTGCTGCAAAAACAAGTTAGACGTCCTCTAATTGTTGTTGCAAGTTTGACGTGGCTGAAATAGGGTTCTAGCAAGAATGTTTTCTTACCTACGTGAAAGCCACAACGTGATTTTTCAACTTCTATTTACCCTTCATAAGGACCCTTTTCATCAAATCCGCTCCAACTAAAGTGGGAGAGACAGACACCCGCCAGCCACCTTATGCAACTAGTGCATGTCAGTCGGTGGAACCGGTCTCACGTAAGCGTACGTGTAAGGTTGGTCCGGGCCGCTTCATCCCACAATACCGTTGAAGCAAAATAAGACTAGTAGCGGCAAGAAAGTTGACAACATCTACGCCCACAACAAATTGTGTTCTACTCGTGCAAAAGGAACTACGCATAGACCTAGCTCATGATGCCACTGTTGGGGAACATTGCAGAAAACAAAAATTTTCCTACGGTTGCACCAAGATCCATCTAGGAGTTCATCTAGCAATGAGTGATCGGATTGCATCTACATACCTTTGTAGATCACGCGCGGAAGCATTCAAAGAACGGGGATGAGGAAGTCGTACTCGACGTGATCCAAATCACCGGAGATCCTAGCGCCGAACGGACGTCACCTCCGCGTTCAACACACGTGCGGTCGGCGTGACGTCTCCTCCTTCTTGATCCAGCAAGGGGGAAGGAGAGGTTGAGGAAGAGGGCTCCAGCAGCAGCATGACGGCGTGGTGGTGGTGGAGCTGCAGTACTCCGTCAGGGCTTCGCCAAGCTCTATGGAGGAGGAGGAGGTGTTGGAGAGGGAGAGGGAGGCACCAAAGGCGTGGGGTGAGAGGCC
>NC_041390.1:600237036-600268045 GCF_002162155.2 Triticum dicoccoides | reverse complement strand
GAGCCTAGGGGGGGCGCTGGCCCTAGGAGATGCAATCTCCTAGGGGGGGCGGCGGCCAAGGGGTGGGGGGCTTGTCCCCCAAGCAAGGGGGCGCCCCCCTTTAGGGTTTCCCCTACCCTAGGCGCATGGGCCCTAGGGGAAAGTGGCACCCCAGCCCACTTTGGGCTGGATCCCTTCCCACTTTAGCCCATGGGGCCCTCCGGGATAGGTGGCCCCACCCGGTGGACCCCCGGGACCCTTCCGGTGGTCCCAGTACAATACCGGTGACCCCGAAACTTGTCCCGATGGCCGAAATAGCACTTCCTATATATAATTCTTTACCTCCGGACCATTCCGAAACTCCTCGTGACGTCCGGGATCTCATCCGGGACTCCGAACAACTTTTGGGTTACTGCATATACATATCCCTACAACCCTAGCGTCACCGAACCTTAAGTGTGCAGACCCTACGGGTTCGGGAGACATGTAGACATGACCGAGATTGCTCTCCGGTCAATAACCAACAGCGGGATCTGGATACCCATGTTGGCTCCCACATGCTCCTCGATGATCTCATCGGATGAACCACGATGTCGAGGATTCAAGCAACCCCGTATACAATTCCCTTCGTCAATCGGTATGTTACTTGCCCGAGATTCGATCGTCGGTATCCCAATACCTCGTTCAATCTTGTTACCGGCAAGTCACTTTACTCGTACTGTAATGCATGATCCCGTGACCAGACACTTGGTCACTTTGAGCTCATTATGATGATGCATTACCGAGTGGGCCCAGTGATACCTCTCCGTCATACGGAGTGACAAATCCCAGTCTTGATCCATGTCAACCCAACAGACACTTTCGGAGATACCCATAGTATACCTTTATAGTTACCCAGTTATGTTGTGACGTTTGGTACACCCAAAGCACTCCTACGGTATCCGGGAGTTACACGATCTCATGGTCTAAGGAAAAGATACTTGACATTGGAAAACTCTAGCAAACGAACTATACGATCTTGTGCTATGTTTAGGATTGGGTGTTGTCCATCACATCATTCTCCTAATGATGTGATCTCGTTATCAATGACATCCAATGTCCATAGTCAGGAAACCATGACTATCTGTTGATCAACGAGCTAGTCAACTAGAGGCTTACTAGGGACATGTTGGTGTCTAAGTATTCACACATGTATTACGATTTCCGGATAACACAATTATAGCATGAATAAAAGACAATTATCATGAACAAGGAAATATAATAATAATCCTTTTATTATTGCCTCTAGGGCATATTTCCAACACTCTTTGCCCTAGAACAGCACCTACAGCATAATCATTAGCATCACACATAATTTCAAAGGGTAAATTCCAATCAGGTGGCTGAACAATAGGTGCAGAGATCAATGCTTTCTTAAGTATTTCAAATGCTTCTACACAGTCATCATCAAAGACAAATGGTATATCTTTTTGTGATAAATTAGTCAGAGGCCGAGAAATTTTTGAGAAGTCCTTTATGAACCTCCTATAAAATCCGGCGTGACCAAGGAAACTTCTTATACCTTTGATGTCCTTGGGACATGGCATCTTTTCAATAGCATCAACCTTGGCTTTATCAACTTCAATACCTCTTTCAGAAACTTTATGCCCCAGGACAATACCTTCATTAACCATAAAGTGGAACTTTTCCCAATTAGTTTCTTCACATCTCTGCAAAACTCGATCAAGGTTGCTTAAGCAGTCATCAAAAGAAGATCCATAGACAGAGAAATCGTCCATGAAAACCTCACAAATCTTTTCACAAAGTCAGAGAATATAGCCATCATGCATCTTTGAAAGGTAGTAGGTGCATTACATAAACTAAAAGGCATACGTCTATAAGCAAAAGTACCAAAAGGGCAAGTAAAAGTAGTCTTTTATTGATCCTTGGATGACACGGGTATTTGAGAGAAACCAGAATAACCATCTAGAAAGCAAAAATGTGTATGTTTGCATAATCTTTCTAGCATTTGATCGATAAAAGGTAAGGGGTAATGATCCTTTTTAGTGGCCTTATTTAATTTGTGGAAATCAATTAACATCCTATAGCCTGTAATAATTCTTTGAGGAATCAATTCATCTTTATCATTAGGAACAACAGTAATACCTCCCTTCTTAGGGACACAATGGACAGGACTTACCCACTGACTATCAGCAACGGAATAGATTATACCTGCCTCAAGGAGCTTTAGTATTTCCTTTCTTACCACTTCTTTCATTTTAGGATTCAGTCGTCGTTGATGATCACGAACTGGTTTAGCATCTTCTTCCAAATTTATTTTATGTTGACATAGAGTGGGACTAATGCCCTTAAGATCATCAAGAGTATACCCAACAGCAGCACGGTGCTTCTTCAGAGTTTTCAATAATCTCTCTTCCTCATGCTCTGAAAGGTTAGCACTAATAATAACAGGATATATCTTTTTCTCATCAAGATAAGCATATTTAAGAGTATCAGGCAACGGTTTAAGCTTAAACACGAGATCACCCTTGGGTGGAGGAGGATACCCTAGGATTTCAACAAGTAAATTGCTTTTCAGAATAGGTTCCTGTTTAAAGAATACTTCATATATTTCCCTTCTTTCATTCATAAACATATCATTTTCATGGTCTAGCAAATATTGTTCTAAAGGATCACTAGGAGGTATGGCAATAGAAGCAAGACCAATAATTTCATCCTTACTAGGTAATTCTTCTTCACGGTGTTGTCTACTAAATTTAGAGAAATTAAATTCATGAGCCATATCATCTAAACTGATAGTAACAACGTTCTTTTTGCAATCTATCTTAGCATTAACAGTGTTTAAGAAGGGTCTACCAAATATAAAGGGACAAAAGCTATCTTGTGGGGAACCAAGAACAAGAAAATCAGCAGGATATTTAGTTTTCCCACACAAGACTTCAACATCTCTAACATTTCCCATTGGTGAAATAGTATCTCTATTGGCAAGTTTAATTGTGACATCAATATCTTCTAACTCAACAGGTGCAATATCATGCATAATTTCTCTATATAGGCCAATAGGTATTGCAATAGCACTGGCACCCATATCACATAAGACATGATAATAATGATCTCCTATTTTAACAGAAATAACAGGCATGCCTACCATGGGTTTAGGTTTATCTTTAGCACAAGGTTTAGCAATTCTAGCGGTTTCATCACAGAAATAAATAACATGCCCATCAATATTATCAGACAAGAGATCTTTAACAATAGCAATACTAGGTTCAACTTTAACTTGCTCAGGAGGTGTATAAGTTTTAATATTGCTTTTACGAACCACAGTTGAAGCTTTAGCAGAGATCTTTAACAATAGCAATACTAGGTTCAACTTTAACTTGCTCAGGAGGTGTATAAGTTTTAATATAGCTTTTATGAACCACAGTTGAAGCTTTAGCATGATCCTTTATCCTAACAAGGAAATGTGGTTTCTCAACATAAGAAGTGGGAACAATAGGATCATTATAAGTGATAGTCTTTTCTTCAACTTTAATAGGTGCAACTACTTTTACTTCTATGGGAGGATGATATTTAAACCACTTCTCCTTGGGGAGATCAACATAAGTAGCAAAATATTCATAGAAAGAAGCTACTATCTCAGAGTCAAGTCCATATTTAGTGCTAAATTTACAAAAAAAACATCGGTATCCATAAAAGATTTAACACAATCAAACTTAGGTGTCATACCTGACTCTTTACCTATGTCGAGGTCCCAATCTTCAGAGTTGCATTTAATTCTTTCCAATAAATCCCATTTGAATTCAATAGTCCTCATCATAAAAGAGCCAGCACAAGAAGTATCTGTAAGTGCATCTAGTGCCACCCCTAGTTGGTTTTGGAGTATTGACGACAAACCTAGTTGAGGGACTAATGTGTTTGTGAGAATTGCAGGATAACACAGGTAGAAGTCCCTCATTGATTCGGTTTTCCTACCAGAGATGACCCCTAAAAATGATGAAGACATTGAAGTCAAAGGTGGTATATGAAGATATTAACAGTGAAGACTATGACAAGAGAAGACACCACATGAAGCCTATGGAGCTCGAAGACTTAGATCTTTCGTAGTTCTCTTTCTTCTGTGTTGAGTCATAGGAACCACCATACTGTTAAGTGGGGTCCAAGAGAACCAGTCAGAATGACTGAAGTGATGCTTAAACAAAACCTATGTCTTCGAGTGAAGACTTTGAGAGCAAATCTTGTCCAGAGTCGGGCAAGTCAGCTTTGCTTGAAGCCCAAGTAAAGTTGCCGTGTGAGTTTGAAATCTGACTGTTGGAACACGTGTCAGTTCCTTAGTGACCCAGGGTCATTTCGGACAAATCAGGTCGGGTTGCCAAGTGGCTATAAATATCCCACCCCCTACAACCATAAACGGTTGGCTGCTCAGATTCAGAGTACGGCTTTTGTCGTTTGAGAGCAACCCACCTCGAAGCCTTTGAGAGAGAATTCCTTGCGAGGATAAAGCCCTAACCACCCAGAGCCAAAGAGAATTAGGCATCACTTAAGTCTTCTTGTCTGTGTGATCTGAAGACTTATTACACTTGAGGACTGTGCATCCTCCAGCCGGTTAGGCGTCGCGTTCTGAGCATCCAAGAGACATTGTGGATTGCCGGTGAACGAAGTCTATGAAGGTTTGGGAGTCTACCTTGAAGACTTACCAGAGTGATTGGGCGAGGTCTGTGTGACCTTAGCTCAAGGGGAATATGGTGAGGACTGGGTGTCCTGAGCTACGTGTTCAGGACTGGGTGTCCGGGACTATGTGTCCTAAGGTTTAAATACCTAGCCGCCCTAACCAGACATACAGTTGTCACAGGAACTGGAACTGGTCCAACAAATCATTGTCTTCAGCGAGTCACTGGTTTCATCTTCCCTTCTCTTTACTTACTGTTACTCCTTGTGAAGTCATTGTATGTTCGCACTATCTTTTGTCTTCACTGAGTGACTGTGTGTTCTGTGTGGCTTCACAATATCTTCCTACCTGATCCTTACTACATTGCTGCTACTAGTCATTGTGCTTTCACTCTATTGAATACTTGACTATGGCTTGCCTAGTGTAGTCTACCTTCCGCTGCAGGGTAATATGTTTATTTTTATCGTTTTTCTTCATAACTTCCACGTTTGGAAGACTTTCATAAAAATCGCCTATTCACCCCCCCTCTAGTCGATATAACGCACTTTCAGTATCGAGCATGGTTCGATTGTTATCAGAAAGCCGAGCATATAAATTTTGAATAATCATCTCTCTTGAGAGCTCATGATTGGGGCATGAATATAACATTGATTTAAGCCTCCCCCAAGCTTGAGCGATGCTTTCTCCTTCGCATGGCCAAAAATTATATATATAATTACGATCACGATGAACAAGATGCATAGGATAAAAACTTCTGATGAAATTCCAGTTTCAATCGTTTGTAGTTCCATGACCCCGTATCATCACATAGCCTGTACCATGTCAATGCATCTTCCCTCAAAGATAAAGGGAAGACCTTCTTCTTAACAACATCTCTGGGTACACCTGCAAGCTTAAATAATCCACAAACTTCATCAACATATATTAGGTGCTCATCAGGATGCATTGTTCCATCTCCTGCAAAAGGATTAGCTAGCAGTTTTTCTAACACTAGCATATATGCCCGTGCGTTGCAACAGGAGAGATATTTTTTACGAGAAGCATCGGAGAGATAATTGATTGTCCATCAAAACGGTCTCCATAGTGGTGGGGCTATAGAACAAGGAGCTGCGATGTTCTCACGGGTCATGTTTGGCCCACGAGATCTTAATAGTGATGGGGTTGGTCGGAGTGGTGGCCACCACCCAACTTGTGCCTTTTTTTTCTTTGTGTCTGCCACCATGTCTAGGTTGTGGTTGCCTCCTCATTTTGTGGCAGCACGGCGACTTTTAGGGCATAGTTGCTTCGACCACTCTCTCATATGATGGCGTAACAGATATAGTACAAATTGTAGCGAATCCCATTTCATTGGTATAATCAACACATAACCAGGTAGTTCCTACTTTACCAAGGTTTATTCTATGTAATTATTTCAGCGATCACTTGCCCATATATTTTTAGCCAGAGCCAAACCAACATATTCACTTTTATTGCCATGTGTCCACAATTTCTTTTAATTATATTCAACAAAAATATTCTTTTTTATTGTTAAATAGCACGTCAGATGCACAACAGTTCAAATCTGGCCAGGCAAGTGGCAGGCGACATGTGTTTGTAAGGCGCAAACGAAAATCCAAAACAACTACTGAGTTGAAGGATCAAACTCACGACCTCAAAAACTTGACCACGTGTTGCTAGCCACTCGAACAAACAACTCCTGCTAACAAATGGCCGGCGTGAATGTTTAATAATATACTGTAGCGTACCATTCAAAACATTTTTTTCTCATCTTATTGAACTTATCAAAAATAAATTAATAATTATGATATCTCGAATATTCTTCGAAACATGAAAATTTATTGAAATTCACAAAAAAATTAAAAAGATGAACCTTTTATAAGAAAACAAACAATTTTTGAATATGTGAACAATTATTGAAAATTAAATATGTTTTGAACATTAAAACAATTTTGAAAAACATGTTTTCTAACACAAGCATTACTTTGAATTTGTGAACATTTCAATAAAAATGAATACTTTTTTAATTTGTATCATTTTCAAAATGTAATTTATTTTGAAAATATCAAACAATTTTGGAAAACATAAAAAACAATTAAAATGGAAAATTTTCTATAGTTTTCAATAAATTTTGGAATGAGAATAAAAATCTAAAATTTGGAGAAAAAAATTGAAAACGGTAAAAATATAATAAATTCTAGAGATTTTATGAAAATTAATTAAAAACTAAAATTCTGAAAAATTTAATTTATGAAAAAAGGAAAAAAGAAAAAGAAACTTGGAAGAGAAAAAAGAAAAAGGAAAGATAAAAGAAAAGGGAAAGAAAAGAAAAAGGAAAAAGAAGCAGAACAAAGAAAAAAATAAAAAGGGTCGTCCCAATACTGGGCGCCATATGCGAAACCTCGTCTATTTTACGCCCAGTGCGGTAAATAATGGTTCTCAGCTGCATGGACAGAAAATAAATGGGCTGGGCCTCAACGCGCGCGGCCACGTACGAAATTTTGCATAAAACTGTTTCTTTTATGGCAGATGGACATACAAAAAATTAGTACCACCTTGGATAGAACAAAAAAAATCAGTGGTGAACGGATGAAAAAATTGACGAAACGCACCTTGCTTTATTAGTAGGTATAGATATAGATATAAGAATATAACAGATAGACAGGCGAATCATGCACATTATGGTTGTCCTTCCTCTTTGTGTCTATGGGGTCACACATGCATCGTAGAAGCCAAAAAGTGGCCCGAAATTATATGGAGAATTGCCTCACGGCTAATGAACCAGAACATCGTGTAGCGCACATTCCACCAATAGTGGCTCCAGGTCCTGTAAATCAGACCAATGTAGATAAGCTACGCCACTAAGCTAGTGCAAAAGCAAGTAGCCGTTGATGCTATTTTGGACCCAGAAAGATGATCGAACTTCAGTGCAACTATTGAGTATTACAAACATGCATAATTATCTCCCTGTGACGGTACATAACACCTAAATGTCTGGAGGGTGCAATTAGCATTGATTATAATTTCATATTAGGTTATATCAATCTGGATTTTGCACCTAAATGTCTGGAAGATGCAATTACACTACACAAATCAGTCGCAAACAAAGCTCTTCAACTGTAGTCGAGTTACACTAAATATGAAAGGGCAAAGGGGGGAAGGACATGATGAAAGGTTTTTCTTTTGAACTGTTTTTTTACAAGATTGATCTGTTTGGATCTTGGTCAATGATGGTCTTTTTATTTATGTTGTCGATTGGATAATTATGTACTAGGTTATGTCAATCTGGATTTTACATGGTCGGTTGAAAAGGTAAAAAGGAAGGATAGACCAAGTGCTCTTGGCACAGGTGGGGAGTACTTCACCACTATGCTAGGCCTGTCCTTTGTTGGTTGAAAAGGTAAATGAACAGAAAAAATATTGAAGGGAAAAGGAAACAAGGAGCTTTCCTGGGTCAAGAGGGAAAAAGAGACCATGGGGTTTTAGGTATTCATTCATCTCAATCCATCCAACTCCTGGTTCAACTAAAACATCCATATCCTCAACATGCAGGGATTTGATTTTCTGCAAAGAATTTATGATACATTAAAATAGATGAAAGTAGCAGATCGTATCCTGCATATGCATAGCTCACTGCTAAGAAAGTGCTTGTCGGCTTGGTGTAACAAAATATAGTACTTTTTAATGTTATAATTACCACCGATTTTCAGGGCATAGTTGCTTCGACTACTCTCTCCTATGATAGCGTAACAGATATAGTACAAATTGCAGTGAATCCCGTTTCATTGGTATAATCAATACATAACCAGGTAGTCCCTACTTTACCAGGGTTTATTCTATGTAATTATTTCAGCGATCACTTGCCCACATATTTTTAGTGAGAGCCAAACCAACATATTCTCTTTTATTGCCATGTGTCCACAATTTCTTTTAATTATATTCAAGAAAAATATTCTTTTTTATTGTCAAATAGCACATTGGATGCACAACAGTTCAAATCTGGCCAGGCAAGTGGCAGGCACCAAAACGACATGTGTTTGTAAGGCGCGAATGAAAATCCAAAACAACCACTGAGTTGAAGGATCAAACTCACGACCTCAAAAACTCGACCACACGCTGCTAGCCACTCGAACAAACAACTCCTGCTAACAAATGGCCGGCGTGAATGTTTAATAATATACTGTAGCGTACCATTCAAAACATTTTTTCTCATCTTATTGAACTTATCAAAAAATAAATTAATAATTAGGATATCTCGAATCTTCTTCGAAACATGAAAATTTATTGAAATTCACAAAAAAATTAAAAAGATGAACCTTTTATAAGAAAACAAACAATTTTTGAATATGTGAACAATTATTGAAAATTAAATACGTTTTGAACATTGAAACAATTTTGAAAAACATGTTTTCTAACACAAGCATTACTTTGAATTTGTGAACGTTTCAATAAAAATGAATACTTTTTTTAATTTGTATCATTTTAAAAATGCAATTTATTTTGAAAATATTGAACAATTTTGGAAAACATAAAAAACAATTAAAATGCGAAAATTTTCTATAGTTTTCAATAAATTCTGGTATGGGAATAAAAATCTAAAATTTGGAAAAAAATTCAAAACGGTAAAAGTATAATAAATTCTGGAGATTTTACGAAAATTAATCAAAAACTAAAATTCTGAAAAAATGAATTTACGAAAAAAGGGAAAAAGAAAAAGAAACTTGGAAGAGAAAAAAGAAAAAGGAAAGATAAAAGAAAAGAAAAAAAGGAAAAGGAAAAAGAAGCAGAACAAAGAAAAAATAAAAACAGGTCGTCCCAATACTGGGCGCCATATGCGAAACCTCGTCTATTTTACGCCCAGTGCGGTAAATAATGGTTCTCAGCTGCATGGACAGGAAATAAATGGGCTGGGCCTAAACACGCGCGGCCACGTACAAAATTTTGCGTAAAACTGTTTCTTTTATGGTAGATGGACATGCAAAAAAATAGTACCACATTGGATAGCACAAAAAAATCGGTGGTGAACGGATGAAAAAATCGACGAAATGCACCTTGCTTTATTAGTAGGTATAGATACCCGAAGGAAATTCGAAGCAGACATTTTCATTTTCATTTTCATTTCAATAGGTTCAGTAGGTTGAGGAGCAACTCTTTGCTCTACTGGTCGGGGTGAAGATACCCCGAACAAGCCCCTTAGAGGATTACTTTCCATAGTAACAAGTGACAGTAAATTTCAGCACACTATATAAATTTTTCCTTACCAAATTCCACCTACCAAAGGTGCTTCACTCCCCGGCAACGGTGCCAGAAAAGAGTCTTGATGACCCACAAGTATAGGGGATCTATCGTAGTCCTTTCGATAAGTAAGAGTGTCGAACCCAACGTTAACGAGGAGCAGAAGGAAATGATAAGCGGTTTCCAGCAAGGTGTTCTCTGTAAGTACTGAAATAAGTGGTAACATATAGTTTTGTGATTGGATAGTTTGTAATGAGCAACAAGTAACAAAAGTAAATAAAATGCAGCAAGGTGGTTGTAACACCCCGGATGTATCTTACCCAATTTGTACTCCAACTCTTGCCGTTTCCGGCGTTAAGTTATTTTATTTTCTCAGGTTCGGGTCTTTGTCTCCGTGTGTTGTTATCATTGTCATGCATCTGATATCATGTCATCATGTGCATTGCATTTGCATACGTGTTCATCTCATGCATTCGATCATTTTCCCCGTTGTCCGTTTTGCATTCCGGTGCTTCGTTCTCCTCCGGTAGTCATTTCTAGCTTTCTTTCGTGTGTGGGGATTAAACATTTCCGGATTGGACCGAGACTTGCCAAGCGGCCTTGGTTTACTACCGGTAGACCGCCTGTCAAGTTTCGTATCATTTGGACTTCGTTTGATACTCCAACGGTTAACGGAGGGACCGAAAAGGCCTCGTGCGTGTTGCAGCCCAACACCCCTCCAATTTGGCCCAAAACCCACAAAACCCTTCTCCATCATCTAAAGCGTTCGATCATGATCGCGTGGCCGAAAACCGCACCTCATTTGGACTCTCCTAGCTCCCTCTATGCCTATAAATAGACCTCCCCGAAATTCGGATCTCCTCCTCCCCCGAAACCCTAAATCGCCCCGCCACCGACGGACATGTCCGCCGCCTAGATCGGACACGTCCGCCACCCACCCGGGCCAATCCCGCTCCGCCACGTGTCCCGCTGCCGTCCTCCACGCCGCGGCCCGCGAGCCCAGCCGGGGCCCCCGAGGGCCTGAAGCCGCTCGCCGCCGCCCGCGCCTCGCCGCCGCCATAGCCGGTCGCCGCCTCACCGCGCGCCGCCGTCTTCCCTCTGTCGCGCCGCCACGGGCCATTGCCGGCCCCGCCGGAGCAAGCCGCCGCCGCCCCGCGCCCGTCCTCCTCCGGCGAACCGCCGCCCCGCGCCGTCCCGTGCTCCGGCGAGAGCAGCTCCGGCGTGCCTCCTCCCACCTCCTCCGGCCGTCGAGCCCGCCAAGTCCGGCGACTCCTCCATCTCCGGCGAACAGGAACCCCGGCGACGACCTCGTATTGCGTGCCCCCGATCTAGATCTGAAATATCTCAGGGTTGACTTTTTCGCCCGAAACCCTAATCCATGTGCTCCTGTTCATCGCATCATAACTTTGCATCTGTAGCTCCGATTTGGACATATAGCATATCAAAATGTTCATCTCAGAGAGTACATCATTTCATTCCATTGCATCATTTTCATTTGAGTTCATCTTGATGCCCGAAATGCTGTTAGAAGAGGGCTACTTGAGATAATTGTCAGATCTGCTACTCCATTTTGCATATTTGTCATTTTTGCCGTGATTATTGTGTGCATGATATGCCCATGAGCTCTACATATGTTTTGTTAAGGGTTTTGTCATCTTTCCAGAGGTGCAACCCATGTATTTTTCTGATGTGTGTGGTGACTAGCACGAGCTTGCGAAGTAAGGCACTTGGTAGTGCTGATTTCAGGGACTTAGTAATTCCACTAAGTCCTTGGGCTGTTTATTTCATATGGCCATATGTTCATGTTGTTTCCTAGTGATCCGTGCCTCTTTCGAGGATGATCAGTAAGGAAGTTTTGTTAATCTTATAGTGCTCTATCCATCCATGTCTTTGTTTGTAATTATGAAGCACCCTAGCTTGAGTCAATCGAGCTCTACTTTTGCTACTTTGTGAATCTGGGCAGATTGTCAACTTGTTTGCAGTTTTGCCGATGATGTTGTAGTTGATCCGTGCATGCTATGCTATTGTTCTTGCCATGTCTAGCTTGCATTTTGTGTATTCTTGATGGGAGTATGCTTAGTTGATCATGCCTTGCTCCGTAGTGAGTGCATCGAGCTCGTAAACATGCCTACTTGATATCTGTTTTCAGCATGCTCCAGTTTTTCACTAAGTCTGTGATCTGATTATGTTTTTGCCATGTTCACATGCTTGCAATTGTATTTTCTGATCCCTTTTGTCTCAAGGTCACTAAGGGACTTTTGTTAAGCTCTTTGAGTAGCTCCATGCCATGCTTTATTTTGCCATGTTCAGGTTCTGTAGCATGTAGTTTTGTTGCTCCGAAGAGGGCTACCTGATCTGAAATTCCAGACAAGTGTTAATTTCACTAAGTTTGAGATCTGTTTGTCATATGCATTTTTGCCATGCTTGTTTGAACCCGTTAATGGATGAATTGGCCGTAGCTCAGTTCTAGACTTTCGTTAAGCATCTTGAATGCATCCCTGCCATATATTCTGTTGTCATGTTTGGGTGCTGTAGCATGTTCATATCATTGCATTTAGATGACTACTTGTTGTAAATCGCAGACCGGTGTCATATTTGAATCGCTTGCCATTTCCAAACCGTAACTCCGATTTCGGCGATCTTTATATCGTTTTCAAGCGATTTCTTCTCATCTTTCCAGTGGAACACTTGGATTCCTAAGTTGAGGCCAGGTTCATGCATTCCTTGTCACTTCTTGCATATGCATCCCGCATCGCATCCCGCATAGCATACCATCCTTGCATCGTATTGTTTGATCTTTGCACGTGGTTGATTGTGTCCTTGTTGCTTGTTTGTCTTGTTTGGGTAGAGCCGGGAGACGAGTTCGCTAACGAGGAGCCCGTTGAGTTTGCTTTCGAGGATCCAGTCAACTCTGACAACTTTGCAGGCAAGATGATCATACCCTCGAAATCACTACTATCTTTCCTATGTTAGATTGCTCGCTCTTTTGCTATGCCAATGCTATGATGCCTACCATTTGCTTTCAAGCCTCCCAAATTGCCGTGTCAAACCTCTAACCCACCTTGTCCTAGCAAACCGTTGATTGGCTATGTTACCGCTTTGCTCAGCCCCTCTTATAGCGTTGCTAGTTGCAGGTGAAGTTTGGAGGCCGTTCCTTGTTGGAACATTTATTTACTTGTTGGGATATCATTATATTATCTTGTTATCTTAATGCATCTATATACTTGGTAAAGGGTGGAAGGCTCGGCCTCCCGCCTAGTGTTTTGTTCCACTCTTGCCGCCCTAGTTTCCGTCATATCGGTGTTATGTTCCCGGATTTTGCGTTCCTTACGCGGTTGGGTTATAATGGGAACCCCTTGATAGTTCGCCTTGATTAAAGCTTTTCCAGCAATGCCCAACCTTGGTCTTACCATTTGCCACCTAGCCTCTTTTTCCCCTGGGTTTCCGGAGCCCGAGGGTCATCTTATTTAAACCCCCCCCCCCCGGGCTAGTGCTCCTCTGAGTGTTGGTCCGACTGAGCTGCCTGCGGGGCCACCTCGGGGAAACTTGAGGGTTGGTTTTACACGTAGCTAGTCTCATCTGAGTGTGCCCTGAGAACGAGATATGTGCAGCTCCTATCGGGATTTGTCGGCACATTCGGGCGGTGTTGCTGGTCTTGTTTTAACCTGTTGAAGTGTCTTGAAGAACCGAGATACCGAGTCTGATCAGAACGTCTTGGGAGGAGGTCTATTCCTTCGTTGACCGTGAGAGCTTGTCATGGGCTAAGTTGGGACTCCCCTACAGGGATTTGAACTTTCGAAAGCCGTGCCCACGGTTATGGGCAGATGGGAATTTGTTAATGCCCGGTTGTAGATAACTTGAACCTTAACTTAATTAAAATGAATCAACCGTGTGAGTTACCGTGATGGCCTCTTCTCGGTGGAGTTCGGGAAGTGGACACGGTGTTGGAGTAATGCTTGCGCAGGTTGCTCTCTAGTTTCTCGCTCGCGCTTTGCCTCCTCTTCTCGCTCTCTTTTGCGAACAGGATAGCCACCATATTATGCTAGTCGCTTGCTGTGTAACATCCCAAAATTCTAAATTTTGGAATGTTATAATAAATAGATAGATTTGTTTGTTTGTTTGAATTGTTGTGTGATTGATTGAGTGAAATTTGAAACTTTTTGAAAGTTAAATGAGAGGGAATAAAAGGACTTTCCCAAACTTTCATTTTTACTTTCTGATCTCCGTGAATTCAAATATTTCTCATCACAAAACCCTGGAGAGAGGATAACATGACTTCTTCCATTTAAATGAAAAAGGGGTGTTGAAAATATTTAAATTTCATTTGGAAATATTTTCTAATTCATAAACTTCATGCAACTCAGTGATTTTCACGAGCGAAGATAAAATGACTTCTTCAAATTATATGAAATATGAGTTGGGAGTTTCAAAGAATTAAATTCAAAGTTCTTTTGAATTTATTTTTAATTTGGAGTTATTTGAGTTTTATTCAAATTATTTTTCTCCAAAAACAAAATATATGGAAAATAGAGTAACATGATTCCCTACATCAAAAAATTGGAGAGAAATTAATTTGAAGTCATTTTGGTATTTTAAAAATGATTTTTATTGGATTTTATTGGACCAGTAACACTGTGTGAATTATTAGAATTTTTGTGAATTTTATTTGAAGCTAAAATAATGTCCATGTTGTAGAAAATCTTTTTCTGCAAATTTTGGTATATTATATGCTTATATAAAAGTTTTAGTCATTTTTTTTTAGTTCTCTGAAATTTTTTGTTTAACAAAAAAAATACCGCAGCGCCTTGGGCCAAAGGCCCAAGCCGCCAAAACCACCGGCCAGCCACAAGGCCATCACACGCGCCGCACCAAGGGAGCCAGGGAGCCGCTCCTTTTCCTTTTTCCTAATACTAGTAGGATTTGATCCCGTTTCGTTTATTCCGATTTGTTTCTAAATCTTTTCCCTTTTGTTTCCTAATCCTAATCTATTTCTTGTCCCCTACCCCAAGCAAAACCCTCCCTTCCCCAATATAAATACCCAAGCACCCCCCCCCTCTAGCACATCAAATCAACACCTCTCCTCTCCTCTCCTCACCCCACGTCGCTGCGCCGCCTCGCCGGAGTTCGCCGGACCACCGCCGCCATTGCCGCCCCGCCCCACCACCTCCGGCCATCCTAGCCACCCACCGACCCTACCGTCCCTTCCCCGACGCCAGAGGGCCACCGGAGGACGTCACCGGAGCTCCACCAGAACCCCATCATCGGAACTGCTACAGTAAATCCCGACCTACTTTTTTTTCCGTTCTGTTTTTTTTTCAGAATAGTTTCAATCTTGTAAAATCCATAGTTAATTATCTACGAGGTATTTTTGAGTGATTCCAACTGCCTTGGATCACAAATTTTATGAAGTTTCTGTTAGTTCAATTGTATTTCATATTGGAGCACTTTAAATTTGTGTTTGTATGAATTTTCTCAAATCACTAGATTTGAGATATTTTGAGTTAGGAATATTATTTTCGACCAATTCTTTTTGCTCCTGGTCTCTAGGACCTTTGTTTATCCAGTAGTATTTAGTATTTTATTTTCAGGTTAATTTAAATTAGGTTTTTAGCAAAACAGTACTGTTTTAGTTATAGTTTTGGTTTAGTCTTTTCTTTATTGTTTTTATTAGTTTCAAATTATTTCTTTTTTTCACTCTTGAAAAATTTAGTTTTGTTTCTGTTAGTCAACAAAAGAAAATTTTGTTTTTAATTAAAAAAAAAATTCTTAGTTTTATATGAAAACTTGTTTAGGTCATAGTTAGTGTTTTATAAAAGCTTTTTATTTGTTTCTTTTTGCAAATAAAATTTTATGGAAAAAAATACTTTCTGTTAAATTAGTTATTTTACATTTTATTTTCTGTTAATTTATTAGTTTAGTATTTTAATTGTTGCTAAATTTTTACTTACGGCAAAACTATATTAGATGTTTGTAGCAAAGTCATAGATCTTCGTTAGTAGTTTTTCTTTGTAGTTTTATTTGAAGTTTCTTTTGATTTTTGTTTGAGTTTTATTATCGATTTTCCTTGCTGTTTTGATTTTTATTTCGAGTGCTAAAATTGTTTGCTAGGATGTTTGCTTATGTGAATGCTATGTTTGACTATATAGATTTTAAACGGAGTGACGATTAGTTCTACCAAGTCATTTTCTGACAGCGTTGTTATCTTCATCAAGTATTACCAGGCAAGTTCACTTTGACCATGCTTTCATACCTATGTTTTATTGCATTTAGTGTCATCTTCGCAACAATCCCTCCAGTAGTGATATTGAATTCTTGTAGTTGATTAGTATGCATGAGGTAGGAACCCATCACCCTGTTACCAAGCCCGGGACGTTATTTATTTTAATGCTACGCTACAGTAGACGGGGTTTGGTATGAGTGCTCTAGAGTGGTGTGAAGAAGGAGGACTTTACGTCAATGACGACAGCTCCATGATGGCATCTGCAAGGACTGCATCTTCAAGGCCTCAAGACTTCAAGACTCGAGACAAGAATTCAATACACACTACTGGGTGAAGGATGGTTGACGGGCACCCTGGAGAAACCAGTGGTTGGCCGGGATGCATGGAGAAGCGCCATGACATCTTGCGGAAAGCTTCACCCAGACTCAAAGAGACGGAAGAATACTTCATGCCCGGAAGCTTACCTGTGCAACCGCAAGTCACTATGGGCTCTGGCTTGGTTGACCTTAGTTGTGACTCTGGCTGGGACGGTGCTAGCAGATGTAGAACTACGGTAGGATTGGATGAGCACCGGACAGTGGTCAGAGGAACTCTTCGGAAGACCATGTTTCGGTCATCTTGTTCTCAAACACCCTGAAGTGCGAGAACGTAAAGAGAGGGATCGAATCTTGCGGGTAAAGTGTACAAACCTCTGCAGAGGGTTTAAACCTAATCGATTAGCCGTGTCCCCGGTTACGGACAATTTGAGCCTCTGGACTTGGATCTATCTCGGAACTCTCAACACTGGACTGATAACTTAATTGTGGGCAACCTATGATGATTTTGGGCTATGAGACATCGGTTGGCGGAACCATGTCATGATAGAAAACTCCATAGTACAGACTTCACTTTTGCCTTTGATGTAGGTAAAATAAAACCAGCTTTTACGCAAACAAAATTCAGATACAGAGCCACAAAGCCATAATGCATATAGTATAGTTTTATCATCTGTTCTTTTTATTGTGATCTTGCCGGTACATTCAATGTACTGACCTACACGGCTGCAACGTATCATGTTGCAGATATTTCCTCGACGAGTAAGAATTACGATACAGGGTTACGGTCTACACTCAACCTGCCGATGGCATTGATGGGACTCCACACCCGTTTGATTGTTTCCGCTGAGTATTATGAGGTATATATATCATTTTACGTTATTTATACATGTGATTGCACTTTGATATATACATTGATGTACTGTGTGTGCCAGCATACTGATCCAGGGATGGCACAGTAACACAGAGGCTTGACCGTCTGAGGTCGGGTCGCTACAGAAATGGTATCAGAGCACATGTTGACTGTAGGACGTGACCCTAGACATCGGAAAGCCCTAGGACAGGATATCTCAAAAACTCTATTTACAAAAAGACTCTTACTTCTCATCTCTTCTGACACTCTCACCTCAAATAGTTAGAATATACCCCTTTTCCCTTTTAATCAACCGGAGGATCAACTGAAGACGCTCTAAGAAGGAATTGATGACCCTTTCAGAGTAAAGAGGATTTCACCATGTATTAGAAGCTACAACAGTTGAAGACTCCGAAAACTTGAAGGATCTGAAGAGATTTGACCTTTAGAAGACCAAACCCCTGTTACACACTTACGTTAGATACAACGATTTGTGAGCTGTCATTTGTTTAATGTTTTCCGACAGCCACAAAGTAAAACTTGTCTCTTCAAAAAACTATTGTTTGTATTGTGTGTATATCCCTCCCCGCCTCTCTCATATCTCATCCCAAAACTTTTGAACCCCATAGATGATGAATGAAGTTGGACTGATATTCTCTGAACCGAAGACTCAGCCGGAGGCAGAGCTATGGATTCAGAACATGGAAAATCACTTCGGGAGCAATTTGATTCCAAGGAAGTATGAGGTTCAATACGCTCTTCAGTGCTTTACAGAAAGTGCTGCAACCTGGTGGAAAATGCATCAAGCCATACAAGGATTTAATGGAGCAAGAACTTGGGAGGAATTCAAGAAGACCCTGTTGAGATCACGTCTTACCCGGAAGCACCATGATACACCAAGAAATAAACCTTGTGCCTGCAAGATTTGCGGAGAAATAGGACACACCCAGGAGGAACACAAGGATGGATGCCCTCATTGTGAGGAGAAACACCCAGCTGAGGAATGCCCAACTAGTCAGGTGACTTGTTTCTTGTGTGAAGGAACCACCCACTACCCGACCCAGTGTCACATTTACCCCATGGTGCAACAAACTATTCAGGAGCAGGAAGAAGGAATGAAAGAAGCCCTCCGAGAAGTTATGAAAGAACCTGTGATGAAGGAATGTGTTGAAGACCCTGATGGAGAAGGCCTCAACAGATTTTACTCCAATGCCTGCTATTCATGTGGAGAAGAAGGACATTTTTCGCAGTACTGCCCCAAGGGAATAAAAGAGTATCTGGGATATTTCCCGAGAACAGTAGTGAAGTTTGATCCTCGGGAAATAGAAACTCTGATCATTACAGAGAAATCCAGGAAGAGAAAAAGAAGGCAACCCGAGAACAACACAATTTTTGCAGAGAAGGACTTGAGTCATATCACCTGTTACAGGTGCAAGGATTTAGGTCATTACGCTAGTAAATGTCCAGAAAAGAAGCCAAGAATCCAAGGAGCACGCATAATCACAAAGAAGCCCCGAGACATGTCAGAAGTCATTTGTTTTCGCTGCAAGGAGGCAGGACATTATGCTATTAAAAGTCCCGACAAGATGAAAGCTGGAGTTGAGTAGCTGGAATTTTGATATGGATAATAAGAGTAGTAGAAAGCAATTTCATTTTCATGAGCTCAATGAGTTGAGTTATGTAATAGATTACTCTGAGATTGTAATAGTTCATGACTCAATAAAGTTGTAATGTCACATGCTGAAAAGCTTTAAGGAGTTGTCATATTTTATCTTATCTTGGAAATTAATATTCTTGAGGAACATGGAAGAAGATGAGTTGTGATGCATAAACAGGAAATTGGAAATTGAGTTTGAAGTTCTGTTTGGATGATATGAATGTATGCCCCAGGGGATAAGTACCTTATTCTGAGCATCATTTCTGTTTCACAACTGCAGATGACGACCCTTTATGAGTCTTTCCTTAAAGGTCCGGAAACAATCATGACCCTGACAAGTGATCATGATTACCCGAAGATCCTGAAGGACATGATGAAGCATATTCACCTTGAAGGAGATGCAATCTACAAAGGCTACCCTTTCATGCAAAAGGGAGTGGAACTTTGGTATGTGGAGGTACACCTCCACCATTTGAAAGGAGTTTGCCCAAAGATGATGGGGCAGTACTTTTTCATTTCACGTGTGCCACAAGCAACTTTCTTCGATGCTGTTCGTGAAGCAGCCATGGAAGCCATACGCCAGATCGGAGAAATACTTGAAGCAAGACTCCGTTATACTCAGGAATACCTAAGCGAAGTGCATGCAGAGATGATGGAGGTCAAGCTCAAGGCCACCACGATGAAACAGAAGATTGAAGATTTCAAGGCGCATGTCGCACAATTCCAGTGGGACTGAAGAATCCTCGAGAAAGATAAATAAATAAAGTTAGAAGTAATGTCTGACCATACCGAACCATGTGGGTGGCGACATTTGTAATAAACTTTTGGAATTTGGATTCACGAAAAATGGTTAAGGATGTACTAAAGGATTGATATGAAAAATGAGATTTATGGATAAACTAGTGCATTTGTCTTTGGTGCCGTAGTACTCCGTAAATCCACAGGATCAATGAAGTAAGAAATGTGTTATTCATGACGGTCCATAGAAGGAAGCTGGACAAAATAAGTTGGAGTTTTGCTTTTGATATGATGGTATGAAGAAACAGAGTACTACTGGAATTAAAGGAGGTGTAACATGAGAGTTACTCCAAGGATGAGTTAAAGCTGCACTAGTGTTGAAGTGGGCCATAACCCACAGGCCCAGGATTTTGAAAAGGAACAGATGTAACCTTGATAAAGGAATCAATTTGGAAGAATCAGAAATCCAATCAGCATATGTTTCGTAGGAGGTTACGCAAAAACCTGAGAGTGGTGAAGTGACGATAGATGTTTTGTTTGGCTTGCAGAAACCATGGATTTACTCGAACCTAGTTCGAGAACAAGAGAAATTCTGCAATGCTTGTGAGTATGCCCAAGTGTTAGAGTACGTGATTCACTGTTTACGTATGTGGTACTGATTCAAGTACGGGATGGATTGGCCCCCATACCGAAGACTTCTATCAGGAACTATCATATGTTGATGGAAAATCAGAGAGCCTCAAAAACCTTTGAAGGGTGTCGACGCGATAAGCCATGAAACCATAGAATGGTAGGACGATGGAACCCCTTTACAGGCAACCGTTGCCAATCGTAGGTTATACGGTGAGGTTCAACCCATACCCGTTTTCTGCAGTAGAAACCATAAATTGTAGACCACCATGAGTATTTCGATAGTTGACTAGAATGGACAAGGACCTATCAGCTAAGAAGACCCAATCTCGGAATAACCTTACCAAGATGAAAGGACAAAAGAATTGAGGAAAAGCTTATGCCACTACCGAAAGAGCCCAGAGAAGGATTTATCCTTACAATCTGAGAAGACCAACACTGTCAACGATAAGGATGGAGTATATGAGTTTTGATGGAACTGTAACGATGCTTCTAAGGGTGGTAGCACCCGAGACCCCGGAGATGATCGATGGATTTTTGAAGACCCCCAAACCCTAACCTATTTCTTGCTAGCCTCTCCGAATCTCGAGGACGAGATTCATTTTAAGGGTGGTAGATTTGTAACATCCCAAAATTCTAAATTTTGGAATGTTATAATAAATAGATAGATTTGTTTGTTTGTTTGAATTGTTGTGTGATTGATTGAGTGAAATTTGAAACTTTTTGAAAGTTAAATGAGAGGGAATAAAAGGACTTTCCCAAACTTTCATTTTTGCTTTCTGATCTCCGTGAATTCAAATATTTCTCATCACAAAACCCTGGAGAGAGGATAACATGACTTCTTCCATTTAAATGAAAAAGGGGTGTTGAAAATATTTAAATTTCATTTGGAAATATTTTCTAATTCATAAACTTCATGCAACTCAGTGATTTTCACGAGCGAAGATAAAATGACTTCTTCAAATTATATGAAATATGAGTTGGGAGTTTCAAAGAATTAAATTCAAAGTTCTTTTGAATTTATTTTTAATTTGGAGTTATTTGAGTTTTATTCAAATTATTTTTCTCCAAAAACAAAATATATGGAAAATAGGGTAACATGATTCCCTACATCAGAAAATTGGAGAGAAATTAATTTGAAGTCATTTTGGTATTTTAAAAATGATTTTTATTGGATTTTATTGGACCAGTAACACTGTGTGAATTATTAGAATTTTTGTGAATTTTATTTGAAGCTAAAATAATGTCCATGTTGTAGAAAATCTTTTTCTGCAAATTTTGGTATATTATATGCTTATATAAAAGTTTTAGTCATTTTTTTTTAGTTCTCTGAAATTTTTTGTTTAAAAAAAAATACCGCAGCGCCTTGGGCCAAAGGCCCAAGCCGCCAAAACCACCGGCCAGCCACAAGGCCATCACACGCGCCGCACCAAGGGAGCCAGGGAGCCGCTCCTTTTCCTTTTTCCTAATACTAGTAGGATTTGATCCCGTTTCGTTTATTCCGATTTGTTTCTAGATCTTTTCCCTTTTGTTTCCTAATCCTAATCTATTTCTTGTCCCCTACCCCAAGCAAAACCCTCCCTTCCCCAATATAAATACCCAAGCACCCCCTCCTCTCTAGCACATCAAATCAACACCTCTCCTCTCCTCTCCTCACCCCACGTCGCTGCGCCGCCTCGCCGGAGTTCGCCGGACCACCGCCGCCATTGCCGCCCCGCCCCACCACCTCCGGCCATCCTAGCCACCCACCGACCCTACCGTCCCTTCCCCGACGCCAGAGGGCCACCGGAGGACGTCACCGGAGCTCCACCAGAACCCCATCATCGGAACTGCTACAGTAAATCCCGACCTACTTTTTTTTCGTTCTGTTTTTTTTCAGAATAGTTTCAATCTTGTAAAATCCATAGTTAATTATCTACGAGGTATTTTTGAGTGATTCCAACTGCCTTGGATCACAAATTTTATGAAGTTTCTGTTAGTTCAATTGTATTTCATATTGGAGCACTTTAAATTTGTGTTTGTATGAATTTTCTCAAATCACTAGATTTGAGATATTTTGAGTTAGGAATATTATTTTCGACCAATTCTTTTTGCTCCTGGTCTCTAGGACCTTTGTTTATCCAGTAGTATTTAGTATTTTATTTTCAGGTTAATTTAAATTAGGTTTTTAGCAAAACAGTACTGTTTTAGTTATAGTTTTGGTTTAGTCTTTTCTTTATTGTTTTTATTAGTTTCAAATTATTTCTTTTTTTCACTCTTGAAAAATTTAGTTTTGTTTCTGTTAGTCAACAAAAGAAAATTTTGTTTTTATTTAAAAAAAAAATTTCTTAGTTTTATATGAAAACTTGTTTAGGTCATAGTTAGTGTTTTATAAAAGCTTTTTATTTGTTTCTTTTTGCAAATAAAATTTTATGGAAAAAAAATACTTTCTGTTAAATTAGTTATTTTACATTTTATTTTCTGTTAATTTATTAGTTTAGTATTTTAATTGTTGCTAAATTTTTACTTACGGCAAAACTATATTAGATGTTTGTAGCAAAGTCATAGATCTTCGTTAGTAGTTTTTCTTTGTAGTTTTATTTGAAGTTTCTTTTGATTTTTGTTTGAGTTTTATTATCGATTTTCCTTGCTGTTTTGATTTTTATTTCGAGTGCTAAAATTGTTTGCTAGGATGTTTGCTTATGTGAATGCTATGTTTGACTATATAGATTTTAAACGGAGTGACGATTAGTTCTACCAAGTCATTTTCTGACAGCGTTGTTATCTTCATCAAGTATTACCAGGCAAGTTCACTTTGACCATGCTTTCATACCTATGTTTTATTGCATTTAGTGTCATCTTCGCAACAATCCCTCCAGTAGTGATATTGAATTCTTGTAGTTGATTAGTATGCATGAGGTAGGAACCCATCACCCTGTTACCAAGCCCGGGACGTTATTTATTTTAATGCTACGCTACAGTAGACGGGGTTTGGTATGAGTGCTCTAGAGTGGTGTGAAGAAGGAGGACTTTACGTCAATGACGACAGCTCCATGATGGCATCTGCAAGGACTGCATCTTCAAGGCCTCAAGACTTCAAGACTCGAGACAAGAATTCAATACACACTACTGGGTGAAGGATGGTTGACGGGCACCCTGGAGAAACCAGTGGTTGGCCGGGATGCATGGAGAAGCGCCATGACATCTTGCGGAAAGCTTCACCCAGACTCAAAGAGACGGAAGAATACTTCATGCCCGGAAGCTTACCTGTGCAACCGCAAGTCACTATGGGCTCTGGCTTGGTTGACCTTAGTTGTGACTCTGGCTGGGACGGTGCTAGCAGATGTAGAACTACGGTAGGATTGGATGAGCACCGGACAGTGGTCAGAGGAACTCTTCGGAAGACCATGTTTCGGTCATCTTGTTCTCAAACACCCTGAAGTGCGAGAACGTAAAGAGAGGGATCGAATCTTGCGGGTAAAGTGTACAAACCTCTGCAGAGGGTTTAAACCTAATCGATTAGCCGTGTCCCCGGTTACGGACAATTTGAGCCTCTGGACTTGGATCTATCTCGGAACTCTCAACACTGGACTGATAACTTAATTGTGGGCAACCTATGATGATTTTGGGCTATGAGACATCGGTTGGCGGAACCATGTCATGATAGAAAACTCCATAGTACAGACTTCACTTTTGCCTTTGATGTAGGTAAAATAAAACCAGCTTTTACGCAAACAAAATTCAGATACAGAGCCACAAAGCCATAATGCATATAGTATAGTTTTATCATCTGTTCTTTTTATTGTGATCTTGCCGGTACATTCAATGTACTGACCTACACGGCTGCAACGTATCATGTTGCAGATATTTCCTCGACGAGTAAGAATTACGATACAGGGTTACGGTCTACACTCAACCTGCCGATGGCGTTGATGGGACTCCACACCCGTTTGATTGTTTCCGCTGAGTATTATGAGGTATATATATCATTTTACGTTATTTATACATGTGATTGCACTTTGATATATACATTGATGTACTGTGTGTGCCAGCATACTGATCCAGGGATGGCACAGTAACACAGAGGCTTGACCGTCTGAGGTCGGGTCGCTACATGCTGCAGCTCCACATATATTCTTACCTTGTCTTACCTATAAGCTTAAATAGTCTTGATCGCGAGGGTACGAGATTGCTGAGTCCCTATGGCTCACAGATTACCTATTACACCAGATGCAGGGCCTGATGATTCCGCTCCAGGTGACGCGCTCGAGCTCAAGTGGGAGTTCAACAAGGACTCTCAACGTTATTATGTTTCCTTTCCTGATGATCAGTAGTGGTGCCCAGTTGGGGGTGATCGGGACCGTGTCGCATGTTGGGTTATCTTTTATTTTGGCGTCGTAGTCGGGCCATGAGTGTTTGGATGATGTAATGTTATTTATGTACCTTGATTGACGTGGCGGGTGTAAGCCAACTATGTTATCTCCCCTTTATTATTATATTACATGGGATGTGTAAAGATTACCTTACTTGCGACATATGCCTTCAATGTGATTATGTCTCTAAGTCGTGCCTCGACACGTGGGAGCTATAGTCGCATCGAGGGTGTTATAAGTTGGTATCAGAGCCTTCCCCGACCTTAGGAGCCCCATTGCTTGATCGTTTTTAGCAGCCGAGTTGTGTCTAGAAAAAATGTTTTGAGTCATCTAGGAATTATATATCGGAGAGTTAGGAATTCTTTTTACTTCCCAGTCTCCTCATCGCTCTGGTAAGGCATCCTGACGTAGAGTTTTGACTCTTTTCTTCTCAAATTTCACTAAAAAAAATTTAGGATCACGCGGGTATCTTGGAATCGTTCCGATGGTCTTATGATGAGAACATTGTCTTGGTGCCTCCTGTCAGGGGTTTTGTGGAAGTGTCCCAGGGAGTTGAGCTCTGAGGTGTTGTCGTCATAATTTTATCGTTGCAGTTCTGGAATACCAGAGTTTAGTACACCGACATCGAAAATCTCTTTTATGCAGTTCGTTGGTGAGATAACCTCGACGCCACCCAGTACTGGGGCGGGAGTTCGGGAGTATCGCCATAACTTGTATAACGGATGCTTTTCGAAGGTTCAGGTAGATGGTTTCCGAAGTTTTTCTTGGTTATGTGTTGAAGGATGGATACAGCTGGATGTAGGATTTGCTAGAATTGGGTGAGATATTATGCTTCCCCTGTATCCCCAACACCTGATTGCATAACCGGAAAGGTTCGGGAGTTTCATAGGTGGGAATTCTCGTAGCTCTAGTTCTTCTTCCACAGATATTGGTTTGAGATTGGGATTTCCTACCGATTATTCGTTCTTGATCCCTACCTTGTTGATTTATATCTCTACCTTAATTCTACGTGGCTTCTCAATTTATGGATATGTGACCATTTCAAGAGGAATGCATTTGTTCATTTTGTTCGGATGTGAAGACTATATGTTGCAATTTTCATTTTGTTGGATTCAGCTTCATTTTCTCTGTCTATGTGCTAATGGTGGTCAACCTCTTCAGGATGGCTCCTCCAACGCGCACGACTCTGAATCCTGATCCGCCACCACCTCCACCTCCTCCGGAGGCATGGCAAGCTGTGATGGCCGCAACCAATGCAAACACACAGTTGATCATGCAAATTCTTCAAGAGCGCAATCAAGGCAACCAAGGGAACCAAGGCAATAATCAGAATCACTTTGCTACACTCAACCAGTTCCTTGCTAATGGGCCAAAGACATTCAGCAATTGTGTTGAGGCAACCGATGCTGACGATTGGCTTGTGGATTTGTGCAAGCATTTCGAGTGCAGCAATGTCAGGCCTGAATATTTCGTCAAGTTCGCGTCCTTCCAACTCAAAGATCAAGCTGCAGAATGGTTCCAGCAATACAAGGATTCCAGAGGTGGATGTGTGATCACTTGGGATGAATTCTGTCAAGATTTTCGAGCTCACCATATCCCTCAGAGCGTGGTTGAAAGCAAGCATGAGGAATTCCGGAACCTGAAGCAAGGCTCTTTGTCTGTCTATGACTACAACAAGTTGTTCCATAAGCTCGCCCGCTTTGCCATGCAGGACGTACCTGATGAGAAGAGCATGATATACCAGTTCAGGGGTGGTCTCAGAGAAGAAATTCAGCTAGCTCTTGTCCTCTTTGAGCCCTTGAGGTACAATGAGTTCTACAACATGGCATTGAAGCAAGAGGCCGCTCAGTTAAGGTGTGATGCTTCCAAGAAGCGAGTCAGAGATGTTACTCCTTCTTCCTCTACTCAAGTGGCCAAGCAGCAGAAGTATTGGCTTCCTCCTCCTCCGTTCTGTTAGCCGTTTCAGCAGAAGAGCAAAGGTGGCAGTGGTTCTTCCCACCCACCCAACCCTGGCTTTCATAACAAGACTTCGTCTCAACCTCCAAGATCGAGTGCTCCGTACCACCATCCGCTTTCAGAGGTCACGTGCAACAAGTGCCAACAGAAGGGTCACTATGCCAACAAGTGCTTCAACCAGAGACGTCTCCATCCTCCTCCTCCTGTCAGATTGGCAAGTACAGCTGTGGTCAAGCATAACCCCAAGCACGCCAAGGTCAACTTGATGAATGCAGCTCAGGCAGAGGACTCATCAGATGTCATCATGGGTAACCTTCCTGTTAATGATATTCCTGCAAAAGTACTTTTTGACTCTGGTGCATCGCATTCCTTCATGTCATTCCCATTTGCATCGGAGAACAATTTTAGTACTAAGGCTTTACCTAGAGCTATGCAAGTCGTCTCTCCAGCTAAGCGTCTGAGTTCTAGTATGATGGTTCCGGATATTTCTATCTTGATGGGTGATTTCAAGTTTCTGGCTTCTCCAATGGTTCTTGGTAACTCAGATATTGATCTTATTCTCGGGATGGATTGGCTTTCTAAGCACAAGGCTCAGCTTGATTGTGCTGCCAGGCAGATTCAATTGACCCATTCGTCTAAGGGTGTAATTGTCTTTACCGCTCGGGATAATACCATCCGTCTGTTTTCTCTCAATGAGAAGGGTGAACTGGATGCTATCTCGCAAATTCCATTCGTTTGCGAACATCAAGACGTCTTTCCAGAAGAGCTTCCAGGAATGCCTCCGCACCGGCCAGTTGAATTCGTCATTGATCTTGAGCCTGGCACGGAACCTGTGTGCAAGCGCCCTTACAAGATCGGACCTGAAGAGCTGAAGGAGCTGAAGAAGCAACTCGATATTCAAGAGAAAATGGGTCTCATCCGGCCTAGTTCTTCTCCGTGGGGTTGTGGTGTTCTTTTTGTGAAGAACAAGGATGGAACGGACCGACTTTGTGTTGATTACCATCCATTGAACAAGAAGACCATCAAGAACAAATACCCACTTCCCAACATCAATGAGCTGTTCGAACAACTCAAAGGTGCCCAAGTATTCTCCAAGCTTGATCTCCCTATGGGTTATCATCAGATTCGAATCCATGAGCAAGATATTCCCAAGACGGCTTTCAGGACAGGCTATGGTTCATATGAATACACTGTCATGTCTTTTGGCCTCGTCAACGCTCCTCCGACGTTCTCTCGCATGATGAACTTCATCTTCAACGCCTACACCAATGACTTCGTTTTGGTCTATCTCGACGACATTCTGGTTTTCTCGAAGAACAAGGAAGATCATGCCAAGCACTTGTGTTTGGTGCTTGATAAGCTGAGAGAACATCAGTTCTACGCCAAGTTCTCCAAATGCGAATTTTGGCTCGATGAGGTTATTTATCTTGGTCATATCATCTCTGCCAAGGGCATTGCCGTGAATCCTGAGAAGGTGTCTGCAATTGTGAATTGGGAACCTCCTCAGAACGTGAAGCAACTCCGTAGCTTCCTCGGTCTCGCAAGCTACTGCCGAAGATTCGTTGAAAACTTTTCTAAGATCGCGAAGCCTCTCTCTAATCTTCTCCAGAAGCACGTCAAGTACGTTTGGTCTCCGGAGTGTGACATTGCTTTCAACACTTTGAAAGAGAAATTGATCACTGCTCCAGTTCTGACTCCGCCTGATGAATCCAAGCCGTACGAGGTCTTTTGTGATGCATCTCTCCAAGGTCTTGGCGCAGTATTGATGCAAGAGAAGAAAGTTGTTGCTTATACCTCTTGCCAGTTGAAGCCTAATGAGAAGAACTACCCCACTCATGATCTCGAGTTGGCAGCAGTTGTGCATGCTCTTTTGACTTGGAGACATCTTCTATTGGGAAGAAAAGTGGATATTTTCACTGATCACAAGAGTCTCAAGTACATTTTCACTCAGCCTAATCTCAACCTCAGGCAAACTCGATGGGTCAAAATGATTCAAGAGTATAATCCGAGTATCGAGTATACTCCAGGCAAGGCCAATGTGATTGCTGACGCATTGAGCAGAAAGGCTTACTGCAACAGTCTGATTCTCAAGCCTTATCAACCCGAGCTTTGTGAAGCTTTCCGCAAACTTAATCTGCAAGTTGTTCCTCAAGGTTTCCTCGCCAACCTTCAAGTCTCTCCTACCTTAGAAGACCAGATTCGCCAAGCCCAACTTCTTGATGCTATGGTGAAAAAGGTGAAGATTGGGATTGCCAAGAGTCAACCCAAGTACAAGTGCTACCACCTTGATGACAAGGATACTCTCTTCTTCGAGGATCATATTGTTGTGCCCAAAGGTGAACTTCGTAAAGTGATCATGAATGAGGCTCACAATTCTCTCCTCTCCATCCACCCTGGGAGCACGAAGATGTATCAGGACCTCAAGCAGGCTTATTGGTGGACTCGAATGAAGCGAGAGATTGCTCAATTCGTGAATGAATGTGATGTCTGCAGAAGAGTGAAGGCAGAACACCAAAGACCAGCTGGTCTCCTCCAACCTCTTGCCATTCCAGAATGGAAGTTTGATCACATTGAGATGGACTTCGTGACTGGATTTCCAAAGTCCAAGCGTGGCAATGATGCTATATTCGTTGTCATCGACAAACTCACTAAAGTGGCTCACTTTCTGCCTATCAAAGAGTCGATCACTGCAGCTCAATTGGCGGAACTCTATACCTCTCGGATTGTCTCTCTGCACGGTATTCCACAAGTGATCTCTTCAGACCGTGGCAGCATCTTTACCTCCAAGTTTTGGGATTATTTTCAAAAGGCCATGGGCACCAACATCCTCTTCAGCACAACTTTCCATCCTCAAACTAGCGGTCAAGTCGAGCGTGTCAACCAGATTCTTGAAGATATGCTCAGGGCTTGTGTGATCTCCTTCGGCATGAAGTGGGAGGATTGTCTTCCTTATGCTGAATTCTCCTACAACAACAGTTTTCAAGCAAGTTCGGGCAAGGCCCCATTTGAAATTCTGTATGGCAGGAAGTGCCGTACCCCTCTCAACTGGTCTGAAACCGGTGAACGTCAGCTTCTCGGAAATGACTTAATCACAGAGGCAGAGGAAATGTGCAAAGTCATTCGAGATAACCTCAAAGCAGCCCAATCCCGCCAGAAGAGCTACTATGACAGTAAGCACCATGATTTGGCTTTCGAGATCAGAGATCATGTTTACCTCCGCATCTCTCCTATGAAAGGTACTCGTCGCTTCGGTATCAAAGGGAAGCTTGCCCCCAGATACGTGGGACCTTTCAAGATTGTCAGCAAGAGAGGTGATCTCGCCTATCAACTCGAGCTTCCTTCAAACTTTGCAAATGTTCATGATGTGTTCCATGTCTCTCAGCTCCGAAAGTGCTTCAAGACTCCTGACCGCACCATCAACTTCGAGGACATTGAGCTCCAAGAAGATCTTTCCTATCGTGAGCACCCAGTTTCTATTCTTGAAGAGACAGAACGCAAGACTCGCAATAAGTCAATCAAATTCCTCAAAGTCAAGTGGTCACACAATTCCGACCGTGAAGCTACTTGGGAACGCGAGGATCACCTCCGTTCTGAGTACCCGGCGTTCTTTCAGTCCTAGATCTCAGGACGAGATCTTTTCGTAGTGGTGGAGTGTTGTAACACCCCGGATGTATCTTACCCAATTTGTACTCCAACTCTTGTCGTTTCCGGTGTTAAGTTATTTCATTTTCTAGGGTTCCGGTCTTTGTCTCCGTGTGTTGTTATTGTTGTCATGCATCTCATATCATGTCATCATGTGCATTGCATTTGCATACGTGTTCATCTCATGCATTCGAGCATTTTCCCCGTTGTCTGTTTTGCATTCCGGCGCTTCGTTCTCCTCCGGTGGTCATTTCTAGCTTTATTTCGTGTGTGGGGATTAAACATTTCCGGATTGGACCGAGACTTGCCAAGCGGCCTTGGTTTACTACCGGTAGACCGCCTGTCAAGTTTCGTATCATTTGGACTTCGTTTGATACTCCAACGGTTAACCGAGGGACCGAAAAGGCCTCGTGCGTGTTGCAGCCCAACACCCCTCCAATTTGGCCCAAAACCCACCAAACCCTTCTTCATCATCTAGAGCGTTCGATCACGATCGTGTGGCCGAAAACCGCACCTCATTTGGACTCTCCTAGCTCCCTCTATGCCTATAAATAGACCTCCCCGAAATTCGAATCTCCTCCTGCCCCGAAACCCTAAATCGCCCCACCACCGACGGACATGTCCGCCGCCTAGATCGGACACGTCCGCCGCCCACCCGGGCCAATCCCGCTCCGCCACGTGTCCCACCGCCGTCCTCCCACGCCGCGGCCCGCGAGCCCAGTCGGGGCCCCCGAGGGCCCGAAGCCGCTCCCCGCCGCCTGCGCCTC
>NC_041390.1:600230417-600236742 GCF_002162155.2 Triticum dicoccoides | reverse complement strand
CTGCGCCTCGCCGCCGCCATAGCCGGTCACCGCCTCGCCGCGCGCCGCCGTCTTCCCTCCGCCGCGGGCCATTGCCGGCCCCGCCGGAGCAAGCCGCCGCCGCCCCGCGCCCGTCCTCCTCCGGCGAACCGCCGCCCCGCGCCGTCCCGTGCTCCGGCGAGCCTCCTCCCACCTCCTCCGGCCGCCGAGCCCGCCAAGTCCGGCGACTCCTCCATCTCCGGTGAACAGGAACCCCGGCGACGACCTCGGATTGCGTGCCCCCGATCTAGATCTGAAAATATCTCAGGGTTGACTTTTTTGCCCGAAACCCTAATCCATGTGCTCCTGTTCATCGCATCATAACTTTGCATCCGTAGCTCCGATTTGGACATATAGCATATCAAAATGTTCATCTCAGAGAGTACATCATTTCATTCCATTGCATCATTTTCATTTGAGTTCATCTTGATGCCCGAAATGCTGTTAGAAGAGGGTTACTTGAGATAATTGTCAGATCTGCTACTCCATTTTGCATATTTGTCATTTTTGCCGTGATTATTGTGCTCTACATATGTTTTGTTAAGGGTTTTGTCATCTTTCCAAAGGTGCAACCCATGTATTTTTGTGATGTGTGTGGTGACTAGCACGAGCTTGCGAAGTGAGGCACTTGGTAGTGCCGATTTCAAGGACTTAGTAATTCCACCAAGTCCTTGGGCTGTTTATTTCATATGGCCATATGTTCATGTTGTTTCCTAGTGATCCGTGCCTCTTTTGAGGATGATCAGTAAGGAAGTTTTGTTAATCTTGTAGTGCTCTATCCATCCATGTCTTTGTTTGTAATTATGGAGCACCCTAGCTTGAGTCAATCGAGCTCTACTTTTGCTACTTTGTGAATCTGGGCAGATTGTCAACTTGTTTGCAATTTTGCCGATGATGTTGTAGTTGATCCGTGCATGCTATGCTATTGTTCTTTCCATGTCTAGCTTGCATTTTGTGTATTATTGATGGGCGTATGCTTAGTTTATCATGACTTGCTCCGTAGTGAGTGCATCGAGCTCGTAAACATGCCTACTTGATATCTGTTTTCAGCATGCTCCAGTTTTTCACTGTCTGTGATCTGATTATGTTTTTGCCATGTTCACATGCTTGCAATTGTATTTTCTGATCCCTTTTGGCTCAAGGTCACTAAGGGACTTTTGTTAAGCTCTTCGAGTAGCTCCATGCCATGCTTTATTTTTCCATGTTCGGGTCCTGTAGCATGTAGTTTTGTTGCTCCGAAGAGGGCTACCTGATCTGAAATTCCAGACAAGTGTTAATTTCACTAAGTCTGAGATCTGTCTGCCATATGCATTTTTGCCATGCTTGTTTGAACCCGTTAATGGATGAATTGGCCGTAGCTCAGTGCTAGACTTTTGTTAAGCATCTTGAATGCATCCCTGCCATATATTTTGTTGTCATGTTTGGGTGCTGTAGCATGTTCATATCATTGCATTTAGATGACTACTTGCTGTAAATCGCAGACCGGTGTCATATTTGAATCGCTTGCCATTTCCAAACCGTAACTCCAATTCCGGCGATCTTTATATCGTTTTCATGCGATTTGTTCTCATCTTTCCAGTGGCACACTTGGATTCCTAAGTTGAGGCCAGGTTCATGGATTCCTTGTCACTTCTTGCATATGCATCCCGCATCGCATCCTGCATAGCATACCATCCTTGCATCGTATTGTTTGATCTTTGCACGTGGTTGATTGTGTCCTTGTTGCTTGTTTGTCTTGTTTGGGTAGAGTTGGGAGACAAGTTCGCTAACGAGGAGCCCGTTGAGTTTGCTTTCGAGGATCCAGTCAACTCTGACAACTTTGCAGGCAAGATGATCATACCCTCGAAATCACTACTATCTTTGCTATGTTAGATTGCTCGCTCTTTTGCTATGCCAATGCTACGATGCCTACCATTTGCTTTCAAGCCTCCCAAATTTCCGTGTCAAACCTCTAACCCACCTTGTCCTAGCAAACCGTTGATTGGCTATGTTACCGCTTTGCTCAGTCCCTCTTATAGCGTTGCTAGTTGCAGGTGAAGTTTGGAGGCCGTTCCTTGTTGGAACATTTATTTACTTGTTGGGATATCATTATATTATCTTGTTATCTTAATGCATCTATATACTTGGTAAAGGGTGGAAGGCTCGGCCTCCCGCCTAGTGTTTTGTTCCACTCTTGCCGCCCTAGTTTCCGTCATATTGGTGTTATGTTCCCGGATTTTGCGTTCCTTACGCGGTTGGGTTATAATGGGAACCCCTTGATAGTTCGCCTTGATTAAAGCTTTTCTAGCAATGCCCAACCTTGCTCTTACCATTTGCCACCTAGCCTCTTTTTCCCCTGGGTTTCCGAAGCCCGAGGGTCATCTTATTTAAACCCCCCCGGGCTAGTGCTCCTCTGAGTGTTGGTCCGACTGAGCTGCCTGCGGGGCCACCTCGGGGAAACTTGAGGATTGGTTTTACTCGTAGCTAGTCTCATCTGAGTGAGCCCTGAGAACGAGATATGTGCAGCTCCTATCGGGATTTGTCGGCACATTCGGGCGGTGTTGCTGGTCTTGTTTTAACCTGTCGAAGTGTCTTGAAGAACCGAGATACCGAGTCTGATCGGAACGTCTTGGGAGGAGGTCTATTCCTTCGTTGACCGTGAGAGCTTGTCATGGGCTAAGTTGGGACTCCCTGCAGGGATTTGAACTTTCGAAAGCCGTGCCCGCGGTTATGGGCAGATGGGAATTTGTTAATGTCCGGTTGTAGATAACTTGAGCCTTAACTTAATTAAAATGAATCAACCGTGTGAGTTACCGTGATGGCCTCTTCTCGGCGGAGTCCGGGAAGTGGACACGATGTTGGAGTAATGCTTGCGCAGGTTGCTCTCTAGTTTCTCGCTCGTGCTTTGCCTCCTCTTCTCGCCCTCTTTTGCGAACAGGATAGCCACCATATTATGCTAGTCGCTTGCTGCAGCTCCACATATATTCTTACCTTGTCTTACCTATAAGCTTAAATAGTCTTGATCGCGAGGGTACGAGATTGCTGAGTCCCTATGGCTCACAGATTACCTATTACACCAGATGCAGGGCCTGATGATTCCGCTCCAGGTGACGCGCTCGAGCTCAAGTGGGAGTTTGATGAGGACTCTCAATGTTATTATGTTTCCTTTCCTGATGATCAGTAGTGGTGCCCAGTTGGGGGTGATCGGGACCGTGTCGTATGTTGGGTTATGTTTTATTTTGGCGCCGTAGTCAGGCCATGAGTGTTTGGATGATGTAATGTTATTTATGTACCTTGATTGACGTGGCGAGTGTAAGCCAACTACCTTATCTCCCCTTTATTATTATATTACATGGGATGTGTAAAGATTACCTTACTTGCGACATATGTCTTCAATGCGATTATGTCTCTAAGTCGTGCCTCGACACGTGGGAGCTATAGTCGCATCGAGGGTGTTATAGTGGCCTAATTCTTATTGTAGCAAAGGACAAGCCTGGACAAACTCTTATATAGAGAAAAGCGCTCCCGAGGACACATGGGAATATCGTCAAGCTAGTTTTCATCACGTTCATATGATTCGCGTTCGGTACTTTGATAATCTGATATGTGGGTGGACCGGTGCTTGGGTACTGTCCTTACTTGGACAAGAATCCCACTTATGATTAACCTCTATTGCAAGCATCCGCAACTACAACAAAAGTATTAAGGTAAACCTAACCATAGCATGAAACATATGGATCCAAATCAGCCCCTTACGAAGCAACACATAAACTAGGGTTTAATCTTCTGTAACTCTAGCAACCCATCATCTACTTATTACTTCCCAATGCCTTCCTCTAGGCCCAAACAATGGTGAAGTGTCATGTAGTCAACGTTCACATAACACCACTAGAGGAGAGACAACATACATCTCATCAAAATATCGAACGGATACCAAACTCACATGACTACTAATAACAAGACTTCTCCCATGTCCTCAGGAACAAACGTAACTACTCACAAAGCATATTCATGTTCACAATCAGAGGGGTATTAATATGCATATAGGATCTGAACATATGATCTTCCACCAAATAAACCAACTAGCATCAACTATAAGGAGTAATTAACACTACTAGCAACCCACAGGTACCAATCCCGGATTTGGAGACAAGAATTGGATACAAGAGATGAACTAGGGTTTTGAGAGGAGATGGTGCTAGTGAAGATGTTGATGGAGACTGCCCTCTCCCGATGAGAGGAGCGTTGGTGATGACGGTGGCGATGATTTCCCCCTCCCGGAGGGAAGTTTCCCCGGCAGAACAGCTCCGCCAAAGCCCTAGATTGGTTCCGCCAAGGTTCCGCCTCGTGGCGGCAAAGTTTCGTCCGAGAAGACGGCTTATGATTTTTCCCATCGAAAGACTTCATATAGCAGAAGATGGTCATCGGAGGGCCACTAGGGGGCCCACGAGGTAGGGGGCGCGCCCGGGGGGTAGGGCGCGCCCCCCACCCTCGTGGGCTGGGTGTGGCCCCCCTGGTGAACTTCTTGCGCTTGGTATTTTTTATATATTCTGAAAACGTATTCCGTGAAGTTTCGGGACTTTTGGAGCTGTGCAGAATAGGTCTCTAATATTTGCTCCTTTTCCAGCCCAGAATCCCAGCTGCCGGCATTCTCCCTCTTTATGGAAACCTTGTAAATAAAACAGAATAGGCATAAGCATTGTGACATAATGTGTAATAACAGCCCATAATGCAATAAATATCGATATAAAAGCATGATGCAAAATGGTCGTATCACTTCCGCGGCGAACTTGCGGCCCCGCACCCTTACGTTAGACACCAGCCAACCGACAGCCTAGGAGCTCCGCCGCCTCAAGGGGTGCTGCTTCCCATTGGGAATCGATTGGCCCAGAATAAAAATTCAAACAACTGATGCCTAAATAAAGTGATTTGAGATGAGGGTGCGACCTATCTGGCGGCATGGTGAAGTAGGCAGGTCCAGCTGCCGAGTCGGTGAGGCCGGCGCGGTTGCGGTGGCCACCGGCGGCAGGGAAACAGTGATGTCGCGACGGTCGACGGCTATGGGGAAGCAGCGCCGGGACTCTGGACGGATCCGAAGTTGGAGCCGCTCCGGTGCCGTGAACAACGACGGGGGTGAATCGGCTCCGGTATGGTTCACGCGACCGTCGTCGAGGCAGCTCCAGCAGCACGGAGTAAGAGGCACACGGCCCAGTGCACGACGGCAAATGGACAGCGTCTCCGGCATTAGGGAGGAGGGCAGCTATGAAATTGGTGCGGCGGGGGTGCCATGGAGGAGGGGTTGAGGTTTCACTGCTCGGGAGAAGGGAGCTTCCGGGGAGAAGGTGATTTGGCGCCCACGAGGTATGAATGGGGGGCGGATTGGGAGGGGAGCGGAACCATGTTTTACGGACGCATTTGTATGAAATGTGAGGGGGAGTTACAGTTCTACCCCTGCCTTTAGGCTTCTCGGCTTGGGTCTGTGTACTGAGGGTTGGGATAGTAGAGTAATTTTGCTTCTCTCCAAATAGTGGGTGGGAGCGATTTCGGGCGAGGAGGGCGTGTTTTGAAATATAGTGGGCGCGAGCGATTTAGGGCGAGGAGAGCGTGTTTTGAAATAGTGGGCGCGAGCTATTTCGGGCGAGGAGAGTGTGTTTTGCCGACCATGGTTTATGAATTATTCGGCACATGTCATTTCGACCTAGGAGAAGGCGCGCTTGGATGAAGTTACGAACCTACCCTCGATGCACAATGGACCAATTAATGCGTCTCCCACATAGGATGGTAATTTCGCGTCTCCCATTTATTTGCTCGGGCGAATTCCACCGAGCAGAGGATGTTTAACGGTTCGTTCAAAATTTGGGAGAACAAGCATCCACGTCTACCTTACCAAGTCGATTCGAATCAAATTTAGAAATATTAGCTTGCCACTTCTTTTTTAGATGGAGAGATGATGCTCGGGAGTAATGTGTTTTTACATGCTCGTTGCTAGAGATTTACTATATGACAAATAGTTGACCCACTCAAAAACGGGAATCAAACCCAAAATGAAATAGCTCGTTCACCAGGTCAAAATAGTGAACTAAATCCAAAATTGAACACCTCAATCGAATAGCATGTTGTACAGTATTATAGTACTCGATGAACATGTTGAAAGTCAAATTAATGAACTTGTTTGATATACGCATATATCCGTTCATGTGTGGATTGTAGACAACATGTTCTCCAATTTAAATATTTGAATGCAAGTTTATATCAAAACATGGTTTATATCAGTCTTTGATGCATAAAACGCAACCCCCCCTCTCCCGGACTCCTCCTCCTCTCTCTC
>NC_041390.1:600218378-600230076 GCF_002162155.2 Triticum dicoccoides | reverse complement strand
AGAAACCTTGTTGGTCCTCTCTCTTTCTCTCCATCTCTCTCTCTCTTTGTGTGTGTGCATGGGGGGGGGGGTCTTTCTAGTTCGCATGCATATATACTCCATCTATAGGTCTCTCTCACACACTATGTATGATTCTCTAGTCCAAGCTAGATATTTTGGGTGCACTCATCGTATGCACACAAATTCCTTGGCTCGTTGCCCATAACTCTCTCACGCACCACTCTGTCGTCTTGGAGCTCTTCCCCCTCTCTCTCAAACTCTCCATCTACCTGGGTCACACATACACATGCATATATCACTCGCACTCGATAGGCCCATCTAAAACTATATCTCTCTCCCTCGTTCTCTCTCCATCTCACACGCACACACACGCAATCTCATGCCTAGCTAGCCAACTATGATGGTCTCTCACTCAATTGTAGGCACACGCAGTCCCCCTATATGTATATGACTAGCTAATCTTAGTCTCCATCACAAACATGTGCATGGTCTATCTCGATTTCTCTCGGGGCATCTTTCTATCGCGCACGCACCTCCCTCGATCTCCCACCCATATAGTCCCCTCACGATCTCGAGGGGGTCTCTCTATCACAAACACACCCTCTCGCCCTCCCCATGCATCCATGTTCTCCATGTGTCCCTCTCGAACTTTGTTCCTTGTTGGCTAGACCTCTATTGGACATGTGCTATAGGGGTGTCTCTCTCCGTTGCAAATAATCACACAATAGCTATCTTCGTGTATCTCCTCGCCTCGCTTTTCTATCTCGGAGATGCATGCATGATATGTTCGCCTAAGAAACGAAAAGACACACACACACACACTCTCTCTCTCTCTCTCTAATTTATCATTTGTTGTCACTTTCTCTTTCACACACATACTCTTTTTGCACACTTACTCATTCTCCTTCACACGCACTTGATCCCTCTCGACTTAGGCACTCTCCTCGGTCCATAGCATATTGATTTATTGAAAAGTCAAGCATCATAAAGTTTGACCATGTACGTGGAGAAAAACAATTACATCTGGAACGGCAAACATATACCATTAGATTCACCATGAGATGTAGTTTCGTATGATGTATCTTTGGTATTGAAGATATAAATAACACTTGTGTAAACCTGATCAAAGTTTCCAAAGTTTGACTTCTAAAAAAAATTACATGCACTGCATTATCGAGCGGATGGAATATCTCTTTCCCCCTCTCGGCTATCTGACGCACCACTCAGCCTTATTGGGGCTCCTCAATCTCTCTCAAACTTTATATCTCCTTGGTTCACACATACACATGTCTCACTCGCGCTATACAAATAGACCCATCCAACACTCTCCGCCCTTGTTCTCTCTCTCTATGTGACATGCACCCCCCTAATAAGTACCATAATCCCTCACTCCATCATAGGCGCAATCACTCCCTCCTCCCCTAAGTATGATTATCTCTCACTAGCCATCAGGAACACACGTATTGTCTCCTTCCATCGATACGCCTATCTCGATATCTCTCGGGGTATCTTCTATCGCGCACACACCTTGTCACTCGATCTCCCACCCATATAGTCCCATCACGATCTCCAAGGGATCTCTCTATGACAAACATACACTCTCTCCTCCCCATGTCTGCATTTTCTCCGTACGTCTCTCTCGACCTCTCTCCCTTGTTTGTCAGACCCCTCTTGGCCACGTGCTAGGGGTCTTACTCTCTCGGTTGCAAACAACCACACACTATCTCCTCACCTTGCTTCTGTTGTCGAAGATGCATGTGTGATATGTTTGCATAAGACACACACGTTTTTTCTCGACTTTTATCGAGTGTTGTCCATGCCTCTTTCACACACACACACACACACACACACACACACACTTTTTCACTCACTCTTTCTATTTCACTCTCTCTCTCTCTAGTTATGGACTCTCTCATGTCCATAAGCATATGGATGTTTTGAAAAGTCAAACCTTAGAAAAGTTTGACTAGGTATATGTGGAGAAAAACATTTACATATGGAAAGATCATTAGATTCATCACAACATGTACTTACTTCATAGTATCATTTATCTTTGGTATTGTAGATATAAGTAATTTCTTTATAAACTTGGTCAATGTTTCAAAAGTTTGACTTTAAAAAAATGTTGGAACTACATTATAGAACGGAGGGAGTAGCTCTTTCTCTCTCTATGCTATCTCTCACGGGCCTCCCCTCTCACACGAACACTCTATACCGACAGATTATACGCTCACTGTGTCAGCGTATAGCTCTATATATTGTTTAGTTGACCGGTCAACCAGTCCACATGCTGCCTTGTCAGCTCGTGTTCTGTATCTTCGTGTGCTAGCCCATGTGGCAGTGGGTGAAAATAAGTAAACTAGAGGCCCATCTAACACGCCGTGAAGTAAACAAAGTTGAAACGACTCGCGGTAGCACCCCGCATGCTAGTAAATTGAGGGCACATTGAGGACACACTTCTTCCGCGTGGAGGACCCACTCGCGCAGAATTCACCACTACGCGGCGGCATGCACAGAAGGACGCACTCACGCACACCCAGCACACAACACACACCAGCACACATGTACACCAGCGTCGCCGCCGGTTGAGATGGACGGTGAGGCAGCCAACAAGCGGAGGCGGCTCGAGCCAAAACCGCATCCGGCGAGCCTGGACTTCATCAGCAGCCTCCCCGACCGCATCCGGCGAGCCTGGATCCGTAATCGTTCAGGTACAATACTCATCTTCTTCTCCGTCTTCTTGAAATTGACATTTTTAAATTTCTTCTTGATGTATTTACGACCGTCTTCCAGAAAATGATTCCCACAAGCTTGACCCAGTCTATGCGCACAGTGAAGATCTTGGCAATAAAATCTATCGGCCCCAATCTGGATCAAGTTGTTGGATTCCTTAGATGCTTCCTGTGCACGGAGAAGCTACTCATCGAGGTGAAACTTCTTTCCTATTAGTAAACGGTAATCACAACGTAGCTCAAATTTTTCGTAATTTTCCCAAATTACGATGACAAGTGTAGTGTTCAAAACTACATCTACGCACTGCACCGAAAGAAATGTTTTTAGTATTTTTTTCTCACGAGAACACCTGCATCATTTTTTGTTGTACTACTATAGTAGCCTAGGCTAGTCATAGTGGAAAGTAACTTAGACTACTCCTGTAACTCTATGGTTACCCTAAGAGCAAGTACTACCTCCGTCCTGGTTTACTCTTCCTATTTTGTAGTATCAAAATTTGACCATAGATTTAACTGACGAAATGTTAATGCATGCCGTTGGATTCGTATTTGAACATAATTTCAAATGGTGTGAGTTTTAGTGACATGCATTGGCATTTTCTTACGTAAATCTATGGTCAAAATTTTCTGCTAAATAAGAGGTAGTACAAAAGTGGGCTATGACGTCCCTCCACTATGTAGGGGAAAACACGTGCCAAATTCACTTGTGATGCATTTGGCATCGATGCCACTCCATTGCTCACCTGGTGCCCCAATCTGGATCACCTACTTTGCTCCGGTGCCAAATTAATAACTCGCGCAATGAAAAAAACACTTGCGTGGGAGAGAGAGAGGACTGAGGCAATAAAAAACACTTGTTTGGGAGAGTGAGAGGCTGGTGTAGTTGGTTTGATTGATTTGTTTATACATGTGGGTCTATGTGCACAGCGGTGCCAACTCTCTTACATCGTGAGAGCGGTGCCAAAATCTTTTGATTTGACATCGATGCGTATTATGTGGCATACTTTTAAGAAATATGGCATCGGCCACATAGTGGAAGGCAACAAATGCCCAAGCTCTTCACGTACTCATAGGTAAATGAGAGTAAAGAGAAAGAGAGAGAGAGAGAGAGAGAGAGAGAGAGAGAGAGAGAGGGAGAGTGAAAAAAATATCACTAGCGAGCCAACCCTATCGTATGAGCGAATGATATTGGTACCTCTTGATGACACGGAAATCTTATACAGCCAGCTGCCCTAATATGTTCTCTTCTTTTGCAGATAAAAAAAGGCCCGAAAGTGAAAAATGTGCTGCACTATAAAAATATCATCGAATGCCTTGATCTCCATCTTACAGAAATTGATTTGATCGACTACCGAGGCAGCATATCTGAGATTAAATTGGCCAGGTTCTTTGTTCTAGAGGCAAGTGTGCTCAAGGTAATGAGGTTTGGCGTTCTCTGGCGCAACAATGAATGGTGTGCTGATCACCGCAAGCGTCTAAGCCTAAGTGACAAAGTCTCCGCAGAAGCTGAATTTGTTTTTGAAACATCAAGTGGCCAGAGACTCGAAAACTTATTTGCCCATTAGTGACTTGTCAAGGCGGTGGATTTTAGTTTGTACGATAATGCTGCATCCACCTAAATTAACGAAAGTTCTTACGTAAACTTCCTAGTAATTCCCTCTTCGTAGGTGCAGCATTACTCCTAACATTTGTAATATCAGTTTGAAACTTGTAATATTGCCGTGTCCTATTCCTGCATTTTCAAAATCCTATGAATCAAACAGGTCCTGAGTTGGTGATGATGTTGTGCCTTCCATCTTTCACCAATAGCCGTCGGATCTAGATCTGACGCATACAAACCAAACTTCTCCAGTTTTGCAAAAAATGCCCGCACTTGTTCCCTATTTACAAACAACTCCTTGTCTCTCACAATCAGCCTTATCTCGTCCCCACCACATCTAGAAGGTCATGGAAAAATCTGGCGCGATGGCCGCTGCCGGCGCTGTCCACCCCCCAGTCTTGGTGTTCCGTGCAATGCACGGGAATCTACGCATGGGAAATTATGTCGAACATGGCTACTTGTAAGCAAGCTAGGTCTACAGCCATGATGATAGTGACTGCAGACAGTGAGGCTGACTATGGTATGCCGAACACGGCGCCTATACTCAGGTGTCATCTCCGGCATAGGGTCTTGTCACTTCACTGTGAGGAGCAGCACATAATAACTTGACCAATGGGTAGTACAGTGCTACTACATTGGTATTACTACTAGTAGTAGTAGTAGTACTAGCACCACCGTCTGGATTTAGTAGTACTACCACGTCCATCTGGATTTAGTATTTGACTAGCAATATCTAGTAATGCATGTCACAAAAAATGTACTACTCCCTCTGTAAATAAATACATGGTGTATTGTTTTATTCCTATCGGCGAGATAACTTAATGTTTTTTTGCTACTTAATAGGATTACATGCAATGAACGAACCACTGCATGTGATGTTTGGTAGTCTCAAGTCATTGAAAGCATGCATGGGCATGGAGGGGGACGCAGCTTCATTGACTTACTGCACCTGCCTTTGGGTGTATGACACGTGGGCCCAACGGGTGGCTGGCCAACCTGTCATACAGCCAAAGGCAAGTGCAGTAGAGGGGCGAGGAGTAGATGGCCAACACGCACGTGAATTCAACGCAGTTTGCACTTATCATATAAAGGCTCCCGCCAGTCTAATCTACGAAATCCTACGCACCTACGCACCCAAGGGAAAGAGTGATCACTCCAATCGCAAGATCAGTTGACTAGAAGCTAGACCCATAGAGGCGATGAGCGCGAGCATCAGCCGGCTGTGCCAGATGGTCCACGACGCCGGCCTGCGGCCCGTCACCAAGGAACGTCTCCAGGTAGTGTTTGAGGCCGCCAGGGCGAGGGGCTGCTTGGACGACAGCTTCGTCTCCTTGTTCGACGAGGTCCTCGTCGGCTTCCTCGACAAGTTCACCATCGTCAAGAAGCTCGCGAACAACCTTGACATACGCCTCCAGCCCACGTGCCCAGGCTCTGCGATGCCTGCCACCGTCAACGGCCTCTATGGTGACTACCTCTTCGACACACTGGTGGCCCTGCGACTGCCGGCCATCACGCCGGAGAATGTCCACCTCGAGGTCACGCTCGCCGTGCAGCGCTTGGCGCAGCAAGACACCATCGACATAATCACCCACGTCTATGCGCAAATCATCCGCAAGAACTACTACATGCAAGAGGAGGACGATAGGACGCTGGCCTTCTTGGACCGCAAGGCAACCTTGGACGGCATTGTTCAGAAGCATGTTGAGCTTGCCTCCAACGCCGCTGCTCCTCACACGTCGGTTGGCGACCCGGTGCACTAGGGCGTGAGGATGTCGTTGATGGATCCGTATGTATCTATATCTTTCCGTCAAATCCATGTAGTAGTATATGGTACTACTAGTAATTATCTTACCTTTCGCATCAACTTCCTAATTTTCCTACGTACTCCATGCATGAACTGCGCCAGAACCAAAATTGTCATTACTCTAGGAAAAATCGTTATTTCTATCTATCGATCGCACCATGGAGCAGATCCAAATTTTACAAGTTACAAGTTCAAAAGGAAAAGCCTGCCATGTTTGCATCGCACCCCCACACGTTTGGTCTGGCACGCCGCTCAAGGGGGAATGCGTGTTGTGTTGCATTTTCACTTACAAGTGGGACCGTAGTTGAGCAAACCGACTATCAGCAAACCCCCACCCCACCCACCGCGCGATGGCTGAGAAAACAGTAGGGAGAAGAGATGGCTGTAGCATGGATTCCATGAAAATTGGTGTCAGATGGGACTCGTGTGGGTGGTGTGTGCCATACTGCTAGACATGAATGCTAGTTATGGACCATGCCACCCCACTATATCGAGGTGCTGGTTACGTAGATCAAATTTCCTGGAGTCCGTGCTCAGCCCTCCTCTATCTCTCTTCTCAGCCAGCCAGTAGACGCGCGGAGCCCATCATCTATTTGCTCATATGAGATCCCACATGTCAGTGAAAACGCAAGAGGACCCACTGAACCTGCACATCTTTCACCTCGACGTGATGGTGATGAAAAACAAATCCAATAAAGATCTTCGGTGGCCGCTTTTGGAGTTACTCAAGAGTAGTAAGATTCTATTTACAGTTTAACCCAAGATGCACATCACGTGGCTTCAACTACCACTCTATTTTCTTGCATGACACGACCTGGATGATGGATCTCCCACGTGTCGGCAAAAGGAGGAAGAACTCGACCAAATCTTCGGGTGTGCTCTCGGATTAGACTAGTTGTGCTAACATAAAATTTTATTGTGTAGAATGGATGCAAGTTTTGATATTGGGGAGAAGAGTACAATGATATATTGATAGAGCGCAATTTAGTAGATGTTCTAGCACTTTTAGCTAGCATAGAGGCTAGAGATGAGACTAGTGCACTTGTTGATAGAATAGAGGCTAGACACGTCTACTTCTTTACACTCGAAGAAGGAAGAAGCACGCAGGATCGAGCCTCCACAGATAAACAATGAATGCATCGAGAAGGCACTAATCCAACTTATAGGAGCAGTTATGGAAGTTGGATATCTTCTAAAATGTATTCTTGTGGTTCTTGTTTTTCTACTCAAAATTATGGTGATGTATTTCCATGTACCAAAAAATCAATGATGAAAAAAAGATATGTGTTTGCAAAGAAAAATGTACGCGGCCGGGATGTGTCCGCGCGTTTAGCGCACGGCCACCGCATCTGAGAAATGGCCCGGACACGACCCCATTGCCCTACCCAAACGGACAGAATCCGGGCAAAATGGGGGTCATTTTGTGGTCGTGCGTTGGAGTTGGCCTTACAAGTAGGACCGCGGTTGAGGAAACCGACTATCGGTGAACCCCCACCTCGCCCGTCACGCGATGGCTGAGTTAGAGAAACGACAAGGTTGAAGAGATAGTTGTAGCACGGACTCCAACAAATATGGTGTCAGATGGAAGTCATGCTGGTGGCGTGTGTCATACTCCTGGACGTGAATGCTTGTTCTGGCCCATGCCACCCTACTACTCCTACTACTTAGAGTAGTAGTATCGAGGATTCGAGGTGCTAGTTACGTACAGCGAACTCATTAACATATAGCCCACCTCACATTGTGGCCAAATTTCCTAGAGTCTGTGCTACGTTAAAAAGTATTCTTTGTGAGGATGGGTGGCTGGTCTCAAGTTTAAAACTTGTTGTATTACGTACATAGACGTAGAGATAGTGCAGCATGTGAAGCTAGTACAAATAGTGTACTATTGTTGATTGGCCTCATCCGATAACATGTTGCATGCACGTACAATTATGTATTCGGAAAATATATTTTTTGCCTCGTCGCAGCACCCACTCAGAGAAGCGACTCGAAAGCCATTCATAAATTTATTAAGTTTATCACGGGCATATCATATTATTATATACAACAGGTCATCAACCCACAACGACAATGAGGATACATTATAAATACTAAAGTTTTCATCACACAACAAATAACAAGCAATGAAATGAACTTCAACTCAACCAATCCTCGGTGTTGGAAACACTTGCTTTGAACCACAAGTGATTCTCTGGGAATGGCCAGCTACTGTCAATCTCAAGACCAATGTAGGACTGATCATTCAGGCTGAAGCGACCTACTATATCACGACCAGGGTAGGGAACCACCGCAATGTCCAACGTATAGATACAGTTGCTTCTCATAAATGGTAGTAACATTGTGTAAACAACAGTTGGATCGCCTTTCACCATCATTGGATAGTTTTGTCCAAGGAAGAGCGAGTTTGCTCCAAGACTATCAATACTGTACCAGGAAGAAGGTGTTGGCGCTAGCACAGTAGTATCCATACCAAATACCATACAACGGGTGTTGGAATAGGTCCGGAGAGTGCGACCATGGGAGACAACACCTGCTTCCTTAGTAGTAACATCAGCAGTGGGCTGTATACAGACAAGAAGGGGTGATCCATTGGAAGTTGCCAGGCGCCACTGAGTATATCGGCCTCCCCGTCCTCATCTCCCCCTTGGTTATAAAATTTTTCAAGTATAGTGGTGGAATGTCCACACGACCTTGGAAACACAAGAAGAAGGTCAATTAGTAGAGAAGGGAAACTTTCTAATTCGCATGCATGTGGATGAAACAATTATAATTACGGTGGAAGACAAATGTACCGAAACTACGAGGATCCCATGCAAAACAGTGCCACGAGTGGTGGCAGCAAACACAAGACCCTCGTATTCAATTGCATCACAGTACACATCCATGTATAGAAACTGATTTTTGAGCAATATCCATCCAGTCGAACCACGAAGGACGGCAACAAACTTGTCGAAGATAGCAATAACTTGATAGTTCATGTAATTCAAAGAGCGGTTGGGAACTCGAGAAATTGCTATCTTCCGTAGATGCCAGTCACCATGATCATATTTGAACATACGTAGATCATCTATGTGCTCAGCCTCAGGGCACTCGGAGATTTTTGGAAGTGGAATCCGCTGACGAGTGTACACATTCACAAGTTCCCACTCGCAATTGTACCCAATATAAACAACCCAATCTCCATTTGCGCCTGCCCAAGCCTTGCCCTCAAACTATGGCATCTTAACATCATACGTATCATTATCAAGCGGCATCAGCTTGCACAAGGCGAGGCTTCCCTCATCCCCTGCACCAGTCAGCAGGGTCACGGCGAGGAAGATAGGGGAGATCAACCTGCTCCTGGACCCTTGGGTTCCTTGTAATGATGTTATTAGTTGAGTTGAGAATGTTCTTGAATGAACATAACATGCTAGCCGAGGTGATGATGTCGCACCGATCAATGAGTTCCCCACCATGTCATCTTTCAGATCAGGGCAAGAATAACGGGGTCGTTTCCAGCTTGTTCCCTCGATGGACAAGATGATCGAACAATGGCAGAAGGAAGGGTGAAGGCAAATGGAGGAGGGAGGAAGAGCGTGCGACAGCAGTTCCAAATCGAGAGGGAAAGGTGAAGAGTCGGTGGACGGTTGCCAGTTTGCCATGGTACATGAAGAGGCGCCCTGTCCTGCACGTCCTTTCGGAAATTGTAAAAAAGGACTCGCCATTGTCTCACTGAGATGTTGGAACGGGACCACATGTCAATGAAACATGGTGTGTAATTTCTCGTGCAAAATGCGATCTGGCCGTGTTGGCTCGAGGTGCCGCATTAGTTATTGACCTTTATTTTTAACATACAATCTGAGTGGATAGCTCCTGTGGTCATCACACATGAGCGGATATATATAGGTGGGCTAGGTGGGCAGGCGGCAACAATCTAAGTGCTAAAAGAGTTGATCTCGAACAAAGAGTTGATCCAATGTTTGGTTTTGTTTGGATTTTCCAACTATGACCATTGGATAGAGTGAATCAATGGCTTACGTTCAAAGTTATTCTCATAGTACTATAGAATGGTATAGGAACATGGAGAGATTTGGTTGATTTTATATTGTTGAATAATATAAAATATTATGAGTGCAGACGCTCCACCCCGAGGTCTGTAGCTCCTTCTCGGTCGTCGGGAATCTATGTTCTTCCACTCTTTCGTTTAAGACATGAGCTTTGTTCATCCTGTTGCCGGCACGCGGTGTTGGAAATATGCCCTAGAGGCAATAATAAAATGGTTATTATTATATTTACTTGTTCATGGTAATTGTCTATTGTTCATGCTATAGTGTTATCCGGAAATCGTAATACATGTGTGAATACATAGACCACAACATGTCCCTAGTGAGGCTCTAGTTAACTAGCTCGTTGATCAATAGACAGTCATGGTTTCCTGACTATGGACATTGGATGTCATTGATAATGGGATCACATCATTAGGAGATTGATGTGATGGACAAGACCCAATCCTAAGCATAGCACAAGATCGTGTAGTTCGTTTGCTAGAGCTTTTCCAATGTCAAGTATCATTTCCTTAGACCATGAGATCGTGTAACTCCCAGATGCCGTAGGAGTGCTTTGGGTGTACCAAACGTCACAACGTAACTGGGTGACTATAAAGGTGTACTACAGGTATCCCCGAAAGTATCTATTGGGTTGACACGGATCGAGACTGGGATTTGTCACTCGTATGACGGAGAGGTATCTCTGGGCCCACTCGGTAATGCATCATCATAATGAGCTCAATGTGACCAAGTGTTTGGTCATGGGATCATGCATTACGGTACGAGTAAAGTGATTTGCCGGTAACGAGATTGAACAAGGTAATGGGATACCGACGATCGAATCTCGGGCAAGTAACGTACCGATTGACAAAGGGAATTGAATACGGGATTGATTGAATCCTCGACATCGTGGTCCATCCAATGAGATCATCGTGGAACATGTGGGAGCCAACATGGGTATCCAGATCCCGCTATTGGTTATTGACCGGAGAGTCGTCTCGGTCATGTCTGCATGTCTCCCGAACCCGTAGGGTCTACACACTTAAGGTTCGGTGACGCTAGGGTTGTAGAGATATTAGTATGCGGTAACCCGAAAGTTGTTCGGAGTCCCAGATGAGATCCCGGACGTCACAAGGAGTTCCGTAATGGTCTGGAGGTGAAGATTTATATATAGGAAGTCCAGTTTCGGCCATCAGGAAAGTTTCGGGGGTAACCGGTATTGTACCGGGACCACCGGAAGGGTCCCAGGGGTCCACTAGGTGGGGCCACCTATCTCGAAGAGCCCCATGGGCTGAAGTGGGAGGGGAACCAGCCCCTGGTGGGCTGGTGTGCCCCCCATGGGCCTCCCCGTGCGCCTAGGGTTGGAAATCCTAGGGGTGGGGGCGCCCCACTTAGCTTGGGGGGCAAGTCCCCCTTGGCCTCCGCCCCCCCCCCCCTTGGAGATCCCATCTCCTAGGGCCGCCCCCTAGGGTCCCTATATATAGTGGGGGGAGGGAGGGCAGCCGTACCCAAGTCCCTGGCGCCTCCCTCTTCCATC
>NC_041390.1:600206672-600218139 GCF_002162155.2 Triticum dicoccoides | reverse complement strand
ATGGCGAAGCCCTGCCGAGATCACCGCTGCTTCCATCACCACGCCGTCGTGCTGCTGGATCTCCATCAACCTCTCCTTCCCTTGCTGGATCAAGAAGGAGGATACGTCTTCCCAACCGTACGTGTGTTGAACGCGGAGGTGCTGTCCATTCGGTGCTCGGTCATCGGTGATTTGGATCACGACGAGTACGACTCCATCAACCTCGTTCTCTTGAACGCTTCCGCTCGCGATCTACAAGGGTATGTTGATGCAATCCCCTCTCCCTTGTTGCTAGATGACTCCATAGATTGATCTTGGTGATGTGTAGAAAATTTTAAAATTCTGTTACGTTCCCCAACAGTAGCATCATGAGCTAGGTCTATGCGTAGTTTCTATGCACGAGTAGAACACAAGTTGTTGTGGGCGTCGATTTTGTCAATTTGCTTGTAGTTACTAGTCTTATCTTGATTCGGCGGCATCGTGGGATGAAGCGGCTCGGACCGACCTTACACGTACGCTTACGTGAGACTGGTTCCACCGACTGACATGCACTAGTTGCATAAGGTGGCTAGCGGGTGTCTGTCTCTCCCACTTTAGTCGGATGGGATTCGATGAAAAGGGTCCTTATGAAGGGTAAATAGAAATTGGCATATCACGTTGTGGTTTTGGCGTAGGTAAGAAACGTTCTTGCGAGAAACCTATAGCAGCCACGTAAAAACTTGCAACAACAATTAGAGGACGTCTAACTTGTTTTTGCAGCATGTGCCATGTGATGTGATATGGCCAAAAGGATGTGATGAATGATATATGTGATGTATGACATTGATCATGTTCTTGTAATAGGAATGACGACTTGCATGTCGATGAGTATGACAACCGGCAGGAGCCATAGGAGTTGTCTTAATTTATTTATGACCTGCGTGTCAACATAAACGTCATGTAATTACTTTACTTTATTGCTAAACCGTTAGCCATAGTAGTAGAAGTAATATATGACGAGATAACTTCATGAAGACATGATGATGGAGATCATGGTGTCATGCCGGTGACGACGATGATCATGGCGCCCCGAAGATGGAGATCAAAAGGAGAAAAATGATATTGGCCATATCATGTCACTATTTGATTGCATGTGATGTTTATCATGTTTTACATCTTATTTGCTTAGAACGACGGTAGCTTAAATAAAATGATCCCTCACAATAATTTCAAGAAAGTGTTCCCCCTAACTATGCACCGTTGCGAAGGTTCGTTGTTTCGAAGCACCATGTGATGATCGGGTGTGATAGATTCTAACGTTCGAATACAATGGGTGTAAGCTAGATTTACACACACAATACACTTAGGTTGACTTGACGAGCCTAGGATGTACAGACATGGCCTCGAAACACGAAAGACCGAAAGGTCGAACATGAGTCGTATAGAAGATACGATCAACACGAAGATGTTCACCGATGATGACTAGTCCGTCTCACGTGATGATCGGACACGGCCTAGTTGACTCGGATCATGTATCACTTAGATGACTAGAGGGATTTCTGTCTGAGTGGGAGTTCATTAAATAATTTGATTAGATGAACTTAATTATCATGAACTTAGTCAAAAAACCTTTGCAAAATGTCTTGTAGATCAAATGGCCAACGCTCATGTCAACCTCAACTTCAACGCGTTCCTAGAGAAAACCAAGCTGAAAGATGATGGCAGCAACTATACGGACTGGGTCCGGAACCTGAGGATCATCCTCATAGCTGCCAGGAAAGCATATGTCCTAGAAGCACCGCTAGGTGATGCACCCATCCCAGAGAACCAAGATGTTATGAACGCTTGGCAGTCACGTCCTGATGATTACTCTCTCGTTCAGTGCGGCATGCTTTATAGCTTAGAACCAGGGCTCCAAAAGCGTTTTGAGCGACACAGAGCATATGAGATGTTCGAAGAGCTGAAAATGGTTTTCCAAGCTCATGCCCGGGTCGAGAGATATGAAGTCTCCGACAAGTTCTATAGTTGTAAGATGGAGGAAAATAGTTATGTCAGTGAGCACATACTCAAAATGTCTGGGTTGCACAATTGCTTGTCCCAACTGGACATTAACCTCCCGGACGAGGCGATCATTGACAGAATCCTTCAGTCGCTCCCACCTAGCTACAAGAGCTTTGTGATGAACTACAATATGCAGGGCATGGTGAAAACTATTCCTGAAGTATTTTCAATGCTGAACTCAGCGGAGGTGGAAATCAAAAAGGAACATCAAGTGTTGATGGTCAATAAAACCACTAGTTTCAGGAAAGGCAAGGGTAAGAAGAACTTCAAGAAGGACGGCAAGGGAGTTGCTGCGCCCGGTAAATCAGTTGCCAGGAAGAAGCCAAAGAATGGACCCAAACCTGAGACTGAGTGCTTTTATTGCAAGGGAAAGGGACATTGGAAGCGGAACTGCTCAAAATACTTAGCGAACAAGAAGGCCGGCTACACTAAAGGTATATGTGATATACATGTAATTGATGTGTACCTTACCAGTACTCGTAGTAGCTCCTGGGTATTTGATACCGGTGCGGTTGCTCACATTTGTAACTCAAAACAGGAGTTGCGGAATAAGCGGAGACTGGCGAAGGATGAGGTGACGATGCGCGTCGGGAATGGTTCCAAGGTCGATGTGATCTCCGTCGGCACGCTACCTCTACATTTACCTACGGGATTAGTTTTAAACCTCAATAATTGCTATTTAGTGCCAGCTTTGAGCATGAACATTGTTTTTGGATCTCGTTTAATACGAGATGGCTACTCATTTAAATCCGAGAATAATGGTTGTTCTATTTATATGAGAGATATGTTTCATGGTCATGCTCCGCTGGTCAATGGTTTATTCTTAATGAATCTCGAACGTGATGTTACACATATTCATAGGGTGAATACCAAAAGATGTAAGATTGATAATGATAGTCCCACATATCTGTGGCACTGCCGCCTTGGTCACATCGGTGTCAAACGCATGAAGAAGCTCCATACAGATGGACTTTTGGAGTCTCTTGATTTCGAATCATTTGACACGTGCGAACCATGCCTCATGGGTAATATGACCAAGACTCCGTTCTCCGGAACAATGGAGCGAGCAACCAACTTATTGGAAATTATACATACTGATGTGTGCGGTCCAATGAGCGTTGAGGCTCGCGGTGGCTATCGTTATGTTCTCACTCTCACTGATGACTTAAGTAGATATGGGTATGTCTATTTGATGAAACACAAGTCTGAGACCTTTGAAAAGTTCAAGGAATTTCAGAATGAGGTAGAGAATCAACGTGACCGAAAGATAAAATTCTTATGATCAGATCGTGGGGGGGAATATTTAAGTCACGAATTTGGTACGCACTTAAGGAAATGTGGAATCGTTTCACAACTCACGCCGCCTGGAACACCTCAGCGTAATGGTGTGTCCGAACGTCGTAATCGCACTCTATTGGATATGGTGCGATCCATGATGTCACTCACTGATTTACCGCTATCATTTTGGGGATACGCTCTAGAGATAGCTACATTCACTTTAAATAGGGCACCGTCTAAATCCGTTGAGACGACACCGTATGAATTATGGTTTGGGAAGAAACCTAAGCTGTTGTTTCTAAAAGTTTGGGGATGTGATGCTTATGTCAAGAAACTTCAACCTGAAAAGCTCGAACCCAAGTCGGAAAAATGCATCTTCATAGGATACCCGAAGGAAACCATTGGGTATACCTTCTACCTCAGATCCGAAGGCAAGATCTTTGTTGCCAAGAATGGGTCCTTTCTGGAGAAAGAGTTTCTCTCGAGAGAAGTAAGTGGGAGGAAAGTAGAACTCGATGAAGTACTGCCTCTTGAACCAGAAAGTAGCGCATCTCAGGAAGATGTTCCTGTGGTGCCTGCACCGACTAGAGAGGAAGTTAATGATAATGATCAAGGTACTTCGGATCAAGTTGCTACTGAACTTCGAAGGTCCACAAGGACACGTTCCACACCAGAATGGTATGGCAACCATGTCGTGGAAATCATGTTGTTAGACAACGGTGAACCTTCGAACTATGAAGAAGCAATGGCGGGCCCAGATTCCAACAAATGGCTTGAAGCCATGCAATCCGAGATAGGATCCATGTATGAAAACAAAGTATGGACTTTGACAGACTTGCCCGATGATCGGCGAGCGATAGAGAATAAATGGATCTTTAAGAAGAAGACGGACGCGGATGGTAATGTTACCATCTATAAGGCTCGACTTGTTGCTAAGGGTTATCGACAAGTTCAAGGGGTTGACTACGATGAGACCTTCTCACCCGTAGCGAAGCTGAAGTCCGTCCAAATCATGTTAGCAATTGCCGCATACTATGATTATGAGATAAGGCAAATGGACGTCAAAACGGCATTCCTTAACGGCTTTCTTAAGGAAGAATTGTATATGATGCAGCCGGAAGGTTTTGTCGATCCTAAGAATGCTAACAAGGTATGCAAGCTCCAGCGCTCCATCTATGGGCTGGTGTAAGCATCTCGGAGTTGGAACATTCGCTTTAATGAAATGATCAAAGCGTTTGGGTTTATGCAGACTTATGGAGAAGCCTGCATTTACAAGAAAGTGAGTGGGAGCTCTGTAGCATTTCTCATATTATATGTGGATGACATACTTTTGATGGGGAATGATATAGAACTTTTGGACAGTATTAAGGCCTACTTGAATAAGTGTTTTTCAATGAAGGACCTTGGAGAAGCTGCTTACATATTAGGCATCAAGATCTTTAGAGATAGATCGAGACGCCTCATAGGTCTTTCACAAAGCACATACCTTGATAAGATATTGAAGAAGTTCAATATGTATCAGTCCAAGAAGGGGTTCTTGCCTATGTTGCAAGGTGTGAAACTGAGCTCAGCTCAATGTCCTACCACGGCAGAAGATAGAGAAAAGATGAGTGTCGTCCCCTATGCCTCAGCCATAGGGTCTATCATGTATGCCATGCTGTGTACCAGACCTGATGTAAACCTTGCCGTAAGTTTGGTAGGAAGGTACCAAAGTAATCCCAGCATGGAACACTGGACAGCGGTCAAGAACATCCTGAAGTACCTAAAAAGGACTAAGGATATGTTTCTCGTATATGGAGGTGACGAGGAGCTCGTCGTAAAGGGTTACGTCGACGCTAGCTTCGACACAGATCTGGATGACTCTAAGTCACAAACCGGATACGTGTATATTTTGAATGGTGGGGTAGTAAGCTGGTGCAGTTGCAGGCAAAGCGTCGTGGCGGGGTCTACATGTGCAGCGGAGTACATGGCAGCCTCGGAGGCAGCGCATGAAGCAATCTATATGAAGGAGTTCATCACTGACCTAGGAGTCATACCCAATGCATCGGGGCCGATCACTCTCATCTGTGACAACGCTGGAGCTATTGCCCTTGCCAAGGAGCCCAGGTTTCACAAGAAGACCAGGCACATCAAGCGTCGCTTCAAATCCATTCGTGAAAATGTTCAAGATGGAGACATAGATATTTGCAAAGTACATACGGATCTGAATGTCGCGGATCCGTTGACTAAACCTCTTCCGCGAGCAAAACATGATCAACACCAGAACTCTATGGGTATTCGATTCATCACAAAGTAACTAGATTATTGACTCTAGTGTAAGTGGGAGACTGTTGGAAATATGCCCTAGAGGCAATAATAAAATTGTTATTATTATATTTAATTGTTCATGGTAATTGTCTATTGTTCATGCTATAATTGTGTTATCCGGAAATCGTAATACATGTGTGAATACATAGACCACAACATGTCCCTAGTGAGCCTCTAGTTAACTAGCTCGTTGATCAATAGATAGTCATGGTTTCCTGACTATGGACATTGGATGTCATTGATAACGGGATCACATCATTAGGAGAATTATGTGATGGACAAGACCGAATCCTAAGCATAGCACAAGATCGTGTAGTTCGTTTGCTAGAGCTTTTCCAATGTCAAGTATCACTTCCTTAGGCCATGAGATCGTGTAACTCCCGGATGCCGTAGGAGTGCTTTGGGTGTACCAAACGTCACAACGTAACTAGGTGACTATAAAGGTATACTACAGGTATCCCCGAAAGTATCTGTTGGGTTGACACGGATCGAGACTGGGATTTGTCACTCCGTATGACGGAGAGGTATCTTTGGGCCCACTCAGTAATGCATCATCATAATGAGATCAATGTGACCAAGTGTTTGGTCACGGGATCATGCATTATGGTACGAGTAAAGTGACTTGCCGGTAACGAGATTGAACGAGGTATTGGGATACCGAGGATCGAATCTCGGGCAAGTAACATACTGATTGACAAAGGGAATTGAATACGGGAATGATTGAATCCTCGACATCATGGTTCATCCGATGAGATCATCGTGGAACATGTGGGAGCCAACATGGGTATCTAGATCCCGTTGTTGGTTATTAACCGGAGAGTCGTCTCGGTCATGTCTGCGTGTCTCCCGAACCCGTAGGGTCTACACACTTAAGGTTCGGTGACGCTAGGGTTGTAGAGATATTAGTATGTGGTAACCCAAAAGTTGTTCGGAGTCCCGGATGAGATCCCGAACGTCACGAGGAGTTCCGGAATGGTCCGGAGGCGAATATTTATATATAGGAAGTCCAGTTTCGGCCATCGGGAAAGTTTCGGGGGTAATCGGTATTGTACCGGGACCACCGGAAGGGTCCCAGGGGTCCACCGGGTGGGGCCACCTATCCCAGAGGGCCCCATGGGCTGAAGTGGGAGGGGAACCAGCCCCTGGTGGGCTGGTGCACCCCCCATGGGCCTCCCCCTACGCCTAGGGTTGGAAACCCTAGGGGTGGGGGCGCCCCACTTGGCTTGGGGGGGGGGGGGCAAGTCCCCCTTGGCCGCCGCCCCCCCTTGGAGATCCCATCTCCTAGCCCCCCCTAGGGGCCCTATATATAGTGGGGGGAGGGAGGGCAGCCGTACCCAAGTCCCTGGCGCCTCCCTCTCCCATCGTAACACCTCTCTCTCTCTCGTTGGTGCTTGGCGAAGCCCTGCCGAGATCACCACTGCTTCCATCACCACGTCGTCGTGCTGCTGGATCTCCATCAACCTCTCCTTCCCTTGCTGGATCAAGAAGGAGGAGACGTCTTCCCAACCGTACATGTGTTGAATGCGGAGGTGCCATCCGTTCGGCGCTCGGTCATCGGTGATTTGAATCACGATGAGTACGACTCCATCAACCCCGTTCTCTTGAATGCTTCTGAGGGAGTCCTGGACTAGGGGGTCTCCGGACAGCCGGACTATCTCCATTGGTCGGACTGTTAGACTATGAAGATACAAGATTGAAGACTTCGTCTCGTGTCCGGATGGGATGCTACTTGGCATGGAAGGCAAGCTAGGCAATATGTATAGGGATATTTCCTCCTTTGTAACCGACCTTGTGTAACCCTAACCCTCTCCGGTGTCTATATAAACCAAAGGGTTTTAGTCCGTAGGACAACAATCACAACATACAATCATACCATAGGCTAGCTTCTAGGGTTTAGCCTCTCTGATCTCGTCGTAGATCTACTCTTGTACTACCCATATCATCAATATTAATCAGGCAGGATGTAGGGTTTTACCTCCATCAAGAGGGCCCGAACCTGGGTAAAACATCGTGTCCCCTGCCTTCTGTTACCATCCGGCCTAGACGCACAGTTCGGGACCCCCTACCCGAGATCCGCCGGTTTTGACACCAACATTGGTGCTTTCATTGAGAGTTCCTCTGTGTCGTCGCCGTTAGGCTTGATGGCTCCTACTATCATCGATAGCGATGCGGTCCAGGGTGAGACTTTTCTCCCCGGACAGATCTTCGTATTCGGCGGCTTTGCACTGCGGGCTAATTCGCTTGGCCATCTGGAGCAGATTGAAATCTACGCCCTTGGCCATCAGGTCAGATTTGGAAGTTTGAACTACACGGCCGACATCCGCGGAGACTTGATCTTCGACGGATTCGAGCCACAGCCGGGCACGCTGCACTATCGCAATGGGTATGACCTAGCTCTACCACCGAACAGTACCCCAGAGGCCGTGCCCGCATCAGCTCCGACCCTTAGTTCGGAGCCAACTACGCCAATCGAGGACGGGTGGTTAGACACCGCCTTAGGGGCTACAGTCTCAACGGCGATTGAGCCGAATACTAGCATAATCTTCTGCGCAGCCCGTGACCCCAAGGTGCTGGACTCTTTTTCTGACTCCGAACCGCCCGCGCCCCTGCCAATCGAATTCGATTGGGCGCCGATCATGGAATTCACCGCCGCAGATATCTTTCAGCACTCGCCCTTCGGCGACATTCTGAATTCACTAAGGTCTCTCTCTTTGTCAGGAGAGCCCTGGCCGGATTATGGCCAACAGGATCGGTATGTGGACGACGAAGAAATTCGACGCCCACCCACCACCCACTTCGTAGCCACTGTCAATGATTTAACCGACATGCTCGACTTCGTATACGAAGACATCGACGGTATGGACGACGATGTAGGAGACGAACATGAACCAGCACCTATATTGCACTGGAAAGCCACCTCGTCATATGACATATACATGGTGGATACACCCAAAGAAGGCAATGGCGACGGGATAGCGGAGGATGACCCCTCCAAGAAGCAACCCAAACGCCAACGTCAGCGGCGCCGCTCTAAGTCCCGCCAAAGCAAAAGTGGTGATACCGGCACAGGATATAATAACACTCCGGATAGTGCCGAAGAAAACAACAAACCCCTCCAGCAAGATTTAGAGCAAGAGGATGGAGGAGCCAGCTCTCCTGAGAGAGCGGCAGATGGAGAGGAGGAGGACGACAATTACATCCCCCCCTCCGAAGACGAGGCAAGCCTCGGCGACGATGAGTTCGCCGTCCCAGAGGAGCCCGTCAAACAAGAGCGCTTCAAGCGCCGGCTTATGGCCACGGCAAATAGCCTAAAGAAAAAGCAGCAGCAGCTTCAAGCTGATCAAGATCTGCTAGCTGACAAATGGACTGAAGTCCTTGTGGCCGAGGAATATAAACTCGAGCGCCCCTCCAAGAGTTACCCAAGGCACAGGTTACTACCCCGACTGGAGGAAGAAGCGTATGATACGGCTGATCGGCCACCTCGTGGCCGCGATAGAGAGGCATTCCAGCCAAAAGCTCAGCCTCCACCCCCATGCCATTCAAATAAAAAGGCATGGGGAGATACACCAGACCTGCGAGACATATTGGAGGACAAGGCAAAGCATTCAAGATCGATCTACGGATCATGAGGGCGCACCACTCTGCAAGACGACAAACGTCACGCCAGATACAGAAGCAAATCCGGCCGGGCCGAACACAGCGGGCAAGACCCATTCGAGCTACGTCGCGATATAGCCCAATACAGAGGCGCCGCACACCCCTTATGCTTCACAGACGAAGTAATGGGACATCAATTCCCAGAAGGTTTCAAACCTATAAATATTGAATCATACGACGGCACAACAGATCCCGCAGTATGGATTGAGGATTTCCTCCTCCATATCCACATGGCCCGCGGCGATGACTTACACGCCATCAAAGACCTCCCACTAAAGCTCAAAGGACCAGCGTGGCATTGGCTTAACAGCTTGCCAGCGGACTCCATTAGTTGTTGGGAAGATCTGGAAGTCGCATTCCTCGACAACTTTCAGGGCACTTATGTGCGACCACCAGACGCCGATGATTTGAGCCACATAATTCAGCAGCCAGAAGAATTGGCCAGGCAATTCTGGACTTGGTTCCTTACAAAGAAAAATCAAATCGTCGACTGTCCGGATGCGGAGGCCTTAGCGACTTTCAAGCACAACATCTGAGACGAGTGGCTAGCCCGGCACCTTGGTCCGGAAAAGCCGAAATCTATGGCAGCTCTCACGACACTCATGACCCGCTTTTGTGCGGGAGAAGACAGCTGGCTAGCTCGCACTAATAACATATCAAAGAACCATGATACCTCAGATACCAAGGACGGCAATAGTAGGTCACGTCGCAACAAGCATAAGCGCCGCATTAACAGTGAAAATACTGAGGATACGACAGTCAATGCCAGATTCAAAGGCTCTAAACCCGGTCAGCGGAAAAAGCCATTCAAACAAAGTACGCCGGGTCCGTCCAGCTTGGATCGTATACTCGATCGCTCGTGTCAAATACATGGCACCCCAGACAAGCCAGCCAATCACACCAACAGGGATTGTTGGGTGTTCAAGCAGGCCGGCAAGTTAATTGCCGAAAACAAGGACAAGGGGCCGCATAGCGATGACGAGGAGGAGCCCCGGCAGCCGCACACTAGAGGACAGAAGAGGTTACCCCCGCAAGTGCGGATGGTGAACATGATACACGCAACCCACATCCCCAAGAGGGAGCGGAAGCGTGCGCTCAGGGACGTATATGCGTTGGAGCCAGTCGCCCCAAAGTTCAACCCTTGGTCCTCCTGCCCGATCACCTTCGATCGCAGGGACCACCCCACTAGTATCCGTCACGGCGGATTCGCCGCACTAGTCCTAGACCCAATCATCGATGGATTTCACCTCACTCGACTCCTAATGGACGGCGGCAGCAGCCTGAACCTGCTTTATCAGGACACGGTGCGCAAAATGGGTATAGACCCCTCAAGGATCAAACCCACAAAAACGACCTTTAAGGGCGTCATTCCAGGTGTAGAGGCCCATTGGATAGGCTCAGTTACACTGAAAGTGGTCTTCGGATCCCCGGATAATTTCTGAAGCGAAGAGTCAATCTTCGATATAGTCCCGTTCCACAGTGGTTATCACGCGCTGCTCGGGCGAACCGCATTCGCTAGATTCAATGCGGTACCGCATTATGCATACCTCAAGCTCAAGATGCCAGGACCTTGCGGAGTTATTACATTCAATGGAAACACAGAGCACTCTCTCTGAATAGAGGAGCACACCGCGGCCCTCACAGCAGAAGCGCAAAGCAACCTCTCAAGGCAATCAACCAGTTCGGCGCTTCAAAACCCGGACACCTTCAAGCGCGTTCGGGGCAATTGGCAAATAGACCACCTGGCGCGATCTGAGCTCGGTAGCAATACGGTAGCCACCCCAATCCCAGCCCAGCGGCGAAACTCGTGCCACGCGTACATAATTACGCATTAAAAATACCATGGGCATAGGTGGGGAGAGGGCACACCTGCGGCACGCCCCAAAACGCGGCCTAAACCGCACTAGGGGCTTCCCGTTTGGTTATTTTTCTTTTTTTTGTTTCAGGACCTTAATCTCTGGAAACACTGTCCAGAAGCACTGTTGCCGAACACACGATGCAGCAACCAAGGAGGCAGACAACTATGTTATACCACGGAATTCCCAGGTTGATTACAGTAACGAGTGAAATATTCAATTTAATATCATTCTTCAGCTTGCCCTTGGAAGGGACATAGTCCTACTCTTTGATTATCGCACTATCTGTATCACTCTGCTTTAACGCAATTTTTTAATAAACAATGCATGACATTACGACTATTATTGCA